>NC_091462.1:75707254-76007254 GCF_027789765.1 Dendropsophus ebraccatus
GTGTATGTGTGTGTGTGTGTGTGGGGGGTCCCTCCTCTCACACAGACCTCTCTCCCTTACTCTGTACCTCAGCACATTAGCAGCCTTACTCACTGTCAGAGCTGCTGCAGGACGTCTTTACAGTCCCTCCCTGGCAGTCATAGACGGAAGGATCCCTCCAGGTGCTGTCCTCCCACCTCCTCGACAGTGAGGGAGAGGAGGGGGAGGGGCCAGAAGCAGCATGTAGGAGGAAGAGAGCAAGGAGAAGATCCAGCCCTGGCTGGGTACAGTATCAGAGGACTGAGGGGGCCCCTCAGGAGCAGGGGGCCCGCTATTGCCATGTGCTGTTGCCATCTTGGGGGCCACTACACACATGTGCTAAGGCTGTCTGCAAAAGCAATAGCTTTTGCAGACAGCTTTAACGTCTGAGACCTCAGTGGGTCTCTGCCTGAGTGGGCCTGGGAGCGACAGCCCCCCCTGCCCCCCCTAATTTCGCTACTGGGTGAACCCCAGGGGTAAGGGTCGAGGACGAGGGCGTGGGTTTCCATTGATGCCGTTTCCGGAGGCCATGGTTCAGGGCAGGGTGACACAGCAGCACCTGTTGAGGAGGTAGCAGTGGCAAATCGCTGACGTCCACTCCCTAGCATCTTTGCCCAACGTATGGGGTCTCATGGTAGGCCGATATTGAAACTTATCCACCACCCAGTCTTCCAAGCAGTCCACCCACGCTACCCAAGGGAGTGGAAACCTTGCTCCAGTAGCTCAACCTCCTTCCCCACAGCCAGGCCCCTCCAGGGAAACAAGGGAATCAGATCCACCATCACCATGCTCCCAGGAACTCTTTTCTGGACCCTTCCCTGAGTCAGAGCAACCAAAGCAGTCGATCTGTCCCAACTATGCCCAAACTATGCAGCTCACGCAGTCAGTGAGAGTGGGGACTTGCAAGCGGGGTTGGAAGAGGTGTCTGATGATGACGCTATGACCCGGTTGTCAGACAGTGAGGTTGTTGTCATGGATATAACTCAAAGTGAGGAAGAGAGTGAGGAAATGGAGGAAGAGCTGGTGGATGAGGACGAGGTGAATGACTTGGGTGGATAAGCCTAGTGAAGACCGTGCTTCTGAGGGGAGGCAAGTTCACCCACAGGACCGGTTGGAAGAGGAAGAGGGGTGGGCAGAGGGAGAAGCAGGGGCAGAGCGAGTAGATCAGCAACTGTTTCACGGAGTCAAACTCCCGTGGCCAGGGCTAGATTTTGCCAAGTCTGGAGGCTTTTTAAAGAAATTGAGGATGAGCAACGGACTGTAGTGTGCAACGTGTGCCACGTCAGGATCAGCAGGGGAGCCACCACTACCATCCTAACCACTACTAGAATGTGCAGGCATATGAGTGCTGAACACCCCACTCAGTGGAACGAAGGCTGTTCAGTGACTGCAAGCCGCAGACCTGCTCCTTCCCGTGTCACGTGCTGGCTCTGTCAGTCCCCCCACCCAGGCCCCAGGCAAGAGGACCTCCCACCCTACATGCACCCCTTCACCTTTACTATGCTCTACACCCTCCAGCAAGGTGTCCAAGTGCAGCGTTCAACTGTCCCTGCAGCAACTGTCCCTTGCCTCCATGTTGGCTACTGCTGGGCCTTTACTTGCATCCATGTTGACTACTGCTGTGCCTGCCCTTACCTTCCTTGCCTTGTTTTCAAACCATATTATCTGTGGATGTTATCTTATCTTACAGGTGTCCTATGCCATTCTTTCACCAGTAACTTCTACCTTTTTTAAATGTTGTAGTCGTTTTTAAGGCAGGATTGACCACAGCAGTAATGGACATCCATGTTGACTACTGGTGTGCCTGCCCTTGCCTTCATGTTGGCTACTGCTGGGCCTTAACTGGCATCCATGTTGACTACTAGTGTGCCTGCTCTTGCCTCCATGTTGGCTACTGCTGGGCCTTAAGTGGCATCCATGTTGACTACTGGTGAGCCTGTCCTTGCCTCCATGTTGGCTACTGCTGGGCCTAAACTGGCATCGAGGGTTCGTGTGTAATTATCAGTGAGCTTGGTTGTGTGTGACAAGGGGCGGAACCTTGTCGTGGCTCTGCAACTCAGCAGCCTCACAAATGTACCATGCCTGGCCCACATCTTCAATCTAGTGTTGTTGCGGTTCCTTATAACTTACCCCAATGTGGCTGACTTGCTTACCAAGGTGCACTGCATCTGTGCGCATTTCCGCAAGTCAACCAGTTAAACTGCTACAGTCAAATTCAAAGTCAAATTCAAACGTAAAACAACGGTGGGGGGAGAAGTGGGTAGTCACATGATGCAGGGAATGTTACCCCAACTGCTAGAGTCAAATTCATAGTCAATTTCAATTCACCTTCCTTGTCTTGTCCATTTTGAACCATGTTATCTGTGGATGTCATCTTATCTTACGGGTGTTCTCTGCCATTCTTTCTCCAGTACCTTCAACCGTTTTTCGATGTTGTAGCCGTTTTTAAGGCAGGATTGACCAGAGCAGTAATGGACATCCATGTCGACTACTGCTGTGCCTGCCCTTGACTCCATGCTGGCTACTGCTGGGCCTTAACTGGCATGCATGTTGACTACTGCTGACTACTGGTGTGCCTGCACTAGCCTCCATGTTGGCCACTTCTTGGCCTTAACTGGCATCCATGTTGACTGCTGGTGTGCCTGCCCTTGCCTCCATGTTGGCTACTGCTGGGCCTTAACTGGCATCCATGTTGACTACTGCTGGGCCTTTACTGGCATCCATTTTGACTGCTGCTGTGCCTGCCCTTGCCTCCATGTTGACTAATGCTGGGCCTTTACTGGCATCCATGTTGATTACTGCTGACTACTGGTGTGCCTGCCCTTGCCTCCATGTTGGCTACTGCTGGGCCTTAACTGGCACCCATGTTGACTACTGTTGACTACTGGTGTGCCTGCCCTTGCCTCCATGTTGGCTACTGCTGATCCTGCTTGGCCTCCATGTTAACTACTGTTGCTCCTTCCTGGCCTCTATGTTGGTTACTGTTGCTCCTGCCTGGCCTCCATGTTGGTAACTGTTGCTCCTGCCTGGCCTCCATGTTGGCTACTGCTGCTCCCGGGAGTTCTCTGTGTGCTCAATGCCATGCAGTGTCTGGCCAAATTTTGGGGAGGTTCACTTGCTTCCTCACTCACTTTTAATGGTTCTCTGTGTGCTCACTGCCATGCTAGGTCTGGTATAATTTTTGGAAGGCTGACTTGCTACCGCTTCTAAATTGTTCACTCTGTCCTCACTGCTATGCTGTGTCAGGCTGAATTTTTGGCTGGTTCATAATATGCTACCTCTGTTTTAATGGTTCCCTGTGTTCTCACTGCCATGCTGTGTCAGGCTGAGTTTTTGGGTGGTCCCTATGCCTACCTCTGTTTAAACCAGGCTGTTGCACAGAATTAGGCATAATGGTGCCATTAGGCAGCCTCAGAGGCATGCATACATGCTGCCCCTGCTGTTTTCTGTCTATTTCCGTTGTGTTTCCATCAATTTCTGAGGTTGACAGGTTTTCACACAACCTTCCCTCTACCGAACTTGAGTCTCCTGAAAAAATGCTTGAGTCTCCCATTAACTTCAATGGGGTTCGTTACTCGAAACGAGCACTCGAGTATCGGGAGATATTTGTTTTGAGTAACGAGCACCTTAGTACTCACTCATCCCTAATAAATAGCTATAGATACAGTGGTGCCTTGGATTATGAGCATAATTCGTTCCGGGACTGTGCTTGTAATGCTAATTTAATTTTAAACCAAAGCAAATATTCCCATAAGAAATCGTATAAATGCAGAAAATTGGTTCCACACCCCAAAAATAATATTTATTTTTTTGAGTAACATGTAAAACAAAAGAAAGAAACATTCAGAAACAGCAGAATATGTGATATTATAACTTACTGTACAGTAACGGAGAGGATTGGAAATACAAGGGCGGACAGAGACTGCAGGGAGCATGAAGGTATGAGCAGGGCAGATGTGGGCTCAGTATAGCAGCACTCTTTGTCCGGAAAGAGGGGTTACAGCTATGAAGAGATTACCTCCACATTCCTGTCCCCTGATGCAAGCCCCAGCCTGAAGTGAATCTGCCATGATTTGGAAGGTGAAGGAGACTTCCTGGGTCAGAGTACAGAGATGTAGATTCCGCTATGCAGATCATGCCCTTCCTCCACTTGTGCTTCCACCCAGTACAGGGAGCTCTTAAACCAAAGCAATGCTCTTAAACCAGGTCACAATTTAAAAAAAAAAAAGTGAGCTCTTAAACCAAGTTATTCTTAAACCAAGGTACCACTATGTGCATATATATATATATATATATATATATATATATATATATATATATTTATTTTTTTTAATACATTGGGACAAACAACAGTTGCTATGATTAACAGTACCTTTTAAAGGGTTTCTTGGTATCTTGGTTATAAACAATTATCATCTATCCACAAAAAAATTAATGACGTGTACATGGGCATTTACCTGTTGAACTGCTTTAGGAACAAAGCTATTGAACATATTCATGTCCCATATATGCATACATCAGAAAAAAGCAGATATATTTCCACATATTCTGTGACATACATTTAGCAAGTTCAAGTAGATCAAATAATATCTATTTTTGTATGTGCAGGATATAATTATGGAGTTTGCCATGCTTTTCTAGTCCACATATAAAAATGTTTTGTTCTGCCTGGGTGCAGTGTATGGAACTTTCCTGCAATGAACATACCCTTATCATTTGGTACTGTTTTGTACTGCCCAGGAAATTCTGATAAAGCCACACGACTTAAGGCCCTATTAAACAAAGCGATTATCGGCCAATAATTGGCCAAATACAGCCAATAGTTGCTTCGTATCATAAAAAAGGCAACGATCAGCCGACATCCATGTTGAAAGACAAACGACCACGATAGCAATGATCTTCTGCTGTCGCTCCAAGTAATAGGAGCGACAGTGGCAGACTGTCTCTATCTTTTATTGGCTGCCTGGATGATCTAATAATCCCCCAGGAAAGATGGAAGATCACTGTATGCTTTAGAAAGTAAGTCATTCCTAAAGGTGCCCTCAAAACGCACTTTCAATTACTACCCCTTTTTTAATTGTTAACTAAGTTATGTTTGTGCTCAAATAGTGGGGATAACTTTATATCTTATTATCGAGGGACCGACAGCCTACAGATTCTTAATCTGGGTAAACATAATGCTTTATATGCTTGTAGTAAATGAATATGTCTCCACTGTTGTTTCCCCCTGTCAGAATATCCAAAAAACAAGATTATCTTGGAATTGGAGCATATAATGCATACACTAGACACGCTTGACATGATATATGAAAAAGAAGTTTAAACATTAACATTTTTCTCACCACAATAAATATCACTAATATGGTAATTGTTGCAGGGCAAAAGTGATGACAGAGTCCCTTTAAGATATATTTATGAAGAGTTGGTGTTCCATCACTATTCTTAACTAGAGATGAGCGAACCTCGAGCATGCTCGAGTTGATCCGAACCCAAACTTTCGGCATTTAATTAGCGGTGGCTGCTGAAGTTAGATAAAGCCGTAAGGCTATGTGGAAAACATGGATATAGTCATTGGCTCATCAACCGGTTCGCTCATCTCTATTCTTAACCTATATTCACATACAGTAGCCTTGCAATTATTATTTAGATATATTCTACTAAGTCTAAATATTTAGGACTACAGTATAATGTTTGTAGATATGTAGGAATGCTATTTTTTTAACTGATAAAAAATTATAACTCTTGATCGTGAAAGAATGAATAGCAAGAGTAAATATCTCCATAGAACAATATTCATGTTGTGTGCAAAATCCTTTTTTTACATGTTGGTCTTTACTTGCATAATAATCCATGTTGCCTGAAGTTTACTTTTCATACATCTCCCCAAGTTCTTCCTCAGCTCAGGATTTCGTAAATCGTACTGAAATAGAAATGCTCAATTTAAAGCTTCTAACAAGATATATGAAATAAGGCACAAATCATATGTCAAAGATTTAGCAGATCTGGAGAAAAATGCACATATATTTTGTTATGAATTTCAAAAAGTTTTTTTAATGCCTTGAAATTTAAATGAATGCATCGTACAGCAGGCATAAAACCCATCAATTTAAAAGAGTCTAATCCACCTCCCATTTGCTGAAATTTATTTATGCATAATGTAAATACAAATTTGGTGAAATGTTGACAAGGAGATTTTTACTTAAAAATTCCCAAGCTGATAAGCCATTTATTTATAACAGCTTCTGGGTTTCTGTTTACACAAAATATCTTGGATATACCATATATTTAAATTGGTTTATTCATTCTTTTCCATCGTCACATGCAAATTGCTTAAAGGGAACCAATCACACACAAATTGGCCATAAAGATAAGGAAACGTGCTGGTACATCAGCCAGCACGCTTCCTAACCATCCCCCTGTCCCCTCCGTCCCATGAACATTCAGCCCGCAAAGTTAGTTTAATAGTGTCCCGCGCTGTATGCAAATTACCATCTAAGTAGTCAAGGTGGGCGGGCGGCTGGTCAAGTAGTCACGGTGGGCGGGGGCTTCGTCATGTAGTCACAGGCTCCAGGGCCGCCTCCGGTGCTGTAATCACGCCCCTCCGGGCGTGTTGTAAAGCGGCTCCTGGTGATGTCACTCGGGGGGGGGGGGCGGCATTGCACGTCGGCCACGCCGACGTCTTTACTAAGCTGCGCATGCGCAGTGCAGCCTGGGAAGACCCTGCTGTACTGCGCTTGGCCGGCGTAGTACAGCAGCGGCTTCACCCACTGTACTGCGCATGCGCAGCTTAGTAAAGACGTCGGCGTGGCCGACGTGCAATGCCGGCCCCCCCGAGTGACGTCACCAGGAGCCGCTTTACAACACGCCCGGAGGGGCGTGATTACAGCACCGGAGGCGGCCCAGGAGCCTGTGACTACATGACGAAGCCCCCGCCCACCGTGACTACTTGACCAGCCGCCCGCCCACCTTGACTACTTAGATGGTAATTTGCATACAGCGCGGGACACTATTAAACTAACTTTGCGGGCTGAATGTTCATGGGACGGAGGGGACAGGGGGATGGTTAGGAAGCGTGCTGGCTGATGTACCAGCACGTTTCCTTATCTTTATGGCCAATTTGTGTGTGATTGGTTCCCTTTAAGATGATAGAGATCATCCTTCCTAATGTGTGTGTGTGTGTGTTATTCTTTTACCAAACACTATTTAAATCTTGAGGGTTCAATTGGCTCCTTCTGTGAATTCTGAGCTTTAGTTCCTTCCATAGATTTTATATTAGGTTAATGCTATGCTCACACAACGTTGTTTCAGCTCTGTTTAAAATGAGTCTTGAGTTTTGAGTCTAAAATAACGGACGTTATTTAGCAGCCTGACCTCCCCTTAGTGCACTGACGGGTGTTTGTACATTATTCTAGTTTCGGGTTACTAATTGGACTTTGGATGCGGCTTAATTGAAAAGTCTATTGAATTTAATACTAAAAGTGGAGAAAGAATGGTAGAAAAAGAAAAAGTGTGTGTGAACAACTTATAAAAAATGTCCGCTGTTTGCAAAGGATGTCCGAAAATAATGATCATGTTCATTATTTTGCTGTCCGCGGTAAAAACGTCCATTATTATATACATTGTGTGTATTGGACGTCCATTTTTCTATTGTCTTTAATGCATTGCCATTGCAGTCAGTTAAATTGCGGCAATAACGGACGTTTTTTTGAATATCAAAATCGGAAGCCTTTTCTCTATTTTTGATGTTGTGTGAACATAGCCTAAAGGTGATTGACTGGGCCATTCTAGCAGATTTTTTTTTTTTCCTCTGAAACCAATTGCCATTGCAGTCAATTAAAATGCGGAAAATACAGAACATTACAGGTGGGCGGTGGCGTCATGACGTAGGACGCACACATCTCGGCTCGCTCTCCCTCTCCCTTCTCCCTCCTGCAAGGACCGCCTGCTGGTTGAATTTTGCCCCGGAGTGATGCTTCTCTTCCCGAAGCAGCTTTTTTACCAGCTTTTTTACCTGGACCCGGTGAGGAGGCCTGAGATGTCCTGCGGGGCCCTTTGGATTCTGATTCCTGTGACAACCGCCGGTGGTGGATGGAGCTGGTGGCGTGGAGCTCCTTCTCCCCTGGCGGTGACGATGATGCGATGAGATCGGCGGGAGCCCCTCATTACAGGCACAGCCCAAGACAGCCTCGGGGAGTCACGTGAGGACGGGCACCAATGAAAAGACTCTGTTAGCCGGGGACCTTTGCTCACTCATGTATCGGAGACGCCGACTCGGACATTCAGTGGAGCGAGAGAGCATTACGCAGTACGGACAAGGGGGAGGACGGAACAAACTGAATCTTTGATCAGACATCATCACTGCATTGGTTTTACAATTAGCCTGATCGCTACTTGCTTATCTGGCCTGGTGGCTCTCTCCAGCACAACGACGGTTTGGGAGCAAGAGGTGCAATGTCTTCCAGAGCTAATTCCAAAAAAGCTCCTTCTAATAAAGACAAATCAGTCAAAATTGATGACTTTATGAAATCTCCGGTGAACTATGCCAAGGCGGTGTGTTCCCGCTCACCCTCCCCCTTATTGGGCCCTGCTGCAGATCGTAGTGTGTTGCAGGAGGAGAAGGGAGAGCTGGAACCTGATGGGACCAATAAAGATCCGGATAAAAAACTGGACATTATTCTCGCTGAGCTGATGAATTGCAGCAAATCACTAACTGATCTTTCTGCTAATGTTGGGTCCCTTTCCTCTGATGTTAGTTTAATCAGAGATGACTTGAATAAAATCAGAGAAAAAGTTATCTCGCTGGAGAAGTCCGTTCCCAAGCTAGAGACAGAGACAGTGGAACTAAAAAAGATTGTCAGTGAGCATGCAAAGCAGATTAAGTCTACTAATGAAAAAATAACTGATTTGGAGGATCGGTCCAGACGTTCCAATGTTAGGATTCTTGGCCTCCCAGAGGGATCAGAATCGAACGATGCAGTGAAATTCTGTCATGGTTGGCTGATTGATCTTTTTGGAAGAGAGGCTTTCTCTGATCTGTTTGGTCTTGAGAGGGCTCATAGAGTCCCGTTAAAACCTATGCCCCCTGGTGCTCCCCCGCGGGTACTGGTAATTAAAACTGTGTGCTCAAGTGACCGGGACGCTATACAGAGAATAGCGAGGAAAAGGGGAGACGTTATGTATAATGGTGTAAAAATTGCTTTTTTTCCAGACTTTTCAAAAGAGACTGTCCTTTAGGGACGTTAAAAAGCGATTGCATCAAGCAAATATCTCCTTTTCTTTGCTATTTCCTGCTCGGTTGCGGGTGGTTTATAAGGATTCAGTATTGTTCATCCCCTCTCTGGTAGAGGCCATTAAGTGGCTTGAAGGGGAGGGTATAAAGTAAATAAATTTCTGAGATACTGTAGCTTTCCTTCTTTGTTTTTTGTTTTGGAGCGTGGGGGGGAGCCAGCTGGGAGTGGAGACCGGTCTTAGAAGAGACTCCGAAGGATATGGTGTTCCCGGGGAGTCAGATAGGGGGAGGGATGGGTCGATGTGAGGTGGGTTGGGGGGGCGGTTGGTTGTCGGATGGGGGGTGGAGGGGGGGTTCTTCAGCGGAGGTCGGATTAGGTTTATTTATGTTTTGTGTTTATGTTATGTTTTGTTTTTGTTTCTTGCTAGGAGATGAGTCACTCTGAGTTAAAAATCTTTTTCTGGAATGTGAGGGGTCTGGGGGAAAGGAGTAAAAGATGTGCAGTTTTTGATAGGATTAATAGATTTCTGCCGGCTATTATCTGCCTAGCGGAGACGCACTGTTCTCAAGAGAATATTTTTAAGATTAAAAGGCGCTGGGCGGGGAATCAATACCATACAATGTATTCTAGTTTTTCCTCGGGTGTATCAATCTACATTCATAATAAGATTCCCTTTAAAAATTTGGGCTGTAAGATTGACCCCTTAGGTAGGTTTATTTTTTTACACTGTGTGGTGTATGATGTAACGGTAATTATTGCTGCCATCTATGCTCCCCCCCCATTCTCCCTTGCAGTTCTAGTTAAACTTATTCAATTTGTTTATGATATAGGTGATGTTCCTCTTTTTATTTGTGGGGATTTCAATTGCCCAATGGATGGCCAGTTGGATAGGAGGGGGAGATTGCGGAAGGAATTTCCGTACCCTACTCTTCTTGCAAAATCTTTAGAGGAGGTGTCATGGTGTGATGTTTGGAGGTGCCTGCATGGAGATTTCCCTGTTTTTTCTTGTTTTAGTGCTTCTCATAACGCAGCCTCTCACATAGACTAAGCTTTTTGTAATAATTTATCTATTAAGTGGGTGAGTTTAATTAGATATGAACCTAGATCTTTGTCAGACCATTCTCCTCTTTTTCTGTGTATCAAGCTTCCAGGTCTTGGGTTGGGTTTAAGGAGAGAATTCCGTTTCAATCCTCATTGGCTTTCGCTATTGGATTGCAAGCAGGCTATGAGGATTGAAATTAATCTTTTTTGGTCCTATAATAAGGGCTCGGCACATTCACAATTTGTTTGGGATGCCCTTAAGGCTTTTCTTAGGGGTATGCTATTTAGAGAGGTTAAGAGGAAGAAGAAAAAGTTTGCGACAGAAGAGGAGTAGATTAAAAAAGAATTACGTCTGACAGAGGATAATTTTTCCTTTGACCCCTCTAAAGCCAATGGTGAAAAACTAAAACAGCTCCAGGATAAATATTCAGAGTTACTAATTACTAAGGCACAGCAAAAGTCCTTCTTTCTTGGGCAGACCCGGTTTCTTGAAGGGGGTAAACCTGGGAAATATTTGGCTAATTTAGTTAAAACCCAAGATCCTAAGAAATATATAACCTCATTGGTAGATGATAATGGAATTCTTACGCAAGATCAGGGTAAGATTAAAGAGGTGGTTTCTCAGCACTTTCAAGAAGTATACAGGTCCTCAGACAAGAGTGATTTAGAGGGAGTGGAGACACTGCTAGATGGCCTATTCATGCCTAAAATGAATTCTGAACAAAATTGTATCCTTAATAGGCCAATAACAGTGGAAGATTTATCCCGCTCACTTAACAGTTTCTGAGGCTCTTCCACACCTGGCACAGATGGGCTCCCATTTGAAATTTACAAAGAATATCAGGATGTTCTCCTTCCTAAGCTGCTGGAGATCTTTAAGGAGTCTTGCTTAACAGGGGTTCTCCCTCGTTCTATGCGGGAGGCTAGTATAGTTCTTATAGGTAAGAAAAATAAAGATCTATCCAAGGTAGATTCATTCCGCCCCATTTCCTTGATAAATACCGACTGCAAGATAATAGCCAAGGCCCTGGCGCAAAGATTGGCTGAGGTTGCACCGAATATAATCGGAGTGGAGCAGTCAGGTTTTGTGCCTGGAAGGTTTATACAGGATAACATCTCCAGGGCCTTCTGATGTTCCCCGCTCCATCCTGTCGCTTGACGCCACAAAGGCGTTCGACAGGGTGGAGTGGGGATTCCTGTGGAGTGTCTTGGAAAAGATGGAGTTGGGCTGTAGCTTCATCTCATGGGTTAAGTTACTCTACTCCTCTCCTTTGGTTAGGGTTATGGTCAACAATGAACCCTCTGAATGGTTTTCCCCCAAGAGAGGCACGAGACAGGGTTGTCCTCTCTCCCCCCTGCTTTTTGTTTTCTATATTGAGCCGCTGGCTATCCTTATTAAATCTTCCTCTCAGGTGCAGGGTTTTGGGCTGAGGGGAAAGGAAGAAAAAATTTTATTATATGCGGATGACATCTTGCTATTTGTTAGGGGGGGAGTGGGGGAAGTTCGTAAAGTTATGGCTCTGGTGGATCGGTTCGGAGTTCACTCAGGACTAGAGGTTAACTGGAATAAGTCAGCCTTGTTGCCTTTGGGGATTGATTTCCCAATAGGAGAACTGAGAATCTCGGTTATTCAACCAGGTGGGGTTTTGGAATATCTTGGGGTTCAGATCTCAAGCGATATAAATGATTATATGAAGTTAAACCTCGCCCCCCTGTGTAAGAAGATTCAGGATAGGACCAATTTTTGGTCACAGTTAGCTATATCTATGGCAGACAAGGTGGCTCTGGTGAAGATGGTACTGCTCCCTCAGGTATTATACTTTCTGTACTCGGCGCCTTTATGGATTTCCAAGTCATGGTTTGATAGAGTGACTGTTATGTTAAATAAGTTTATTTGGGGTGGAGGTAAACCTAGATTGAAGTATAAAAATTGGACTCCCCCTTTGGAAGATGGAGGTTGTGGGCTGCCCGATTTTTTTGTATATTATTTAGCGATAGGAGCACAAGATTTGCACAGAGGTAGAGATTTTCCGGTGTTGAATTATATTTTCGAGCATTGTCGTTTGAAATATGACGATGTTATGGTGGGGGTTGATGCAGGTTTTGGAGGATGTAGATTTTTAACACAGATTATTAAATATTGCAATATTTGGAGGCACTTGAAAAGGATTTGTAACTTTAAAGGGTCTTTTAGGTTTTCTTCACTTTGGGGAAATGTGGAGTTTAAAGAATTTGCTAAAATGTCAGAATCGCAATTTTGGATTGGTCGTGGATTGAAGTGTGTTAGTCAATTGGGGATGGATAGCAAAATAATTGGGTTTGAGGACTGTAAGAGACAATATAATTTGTTGGATTCACATTTTTTTTGGTATTTGCAATTACTGGATGCTTACAATAGTTCAGGGGATGGGATTAACTGGGTGGTCGGCTCGCACCCTTTTTTTGATTATCTCCAGAGTCTTCCAAAGGGGAAGGTTTTATCTGGTATCTATCGCTATTTGGTGCGGGAGAGGAGCAACCCCTTTCTATCAAAAATGAAGGAAAAATGGGCCCTTAGGATAGGAATCATTAGTGATAGGCAGTGGGAAGTTATGGGAAGAAATTTAAAATCTATTTCTCTTAGTACTTCCCATCAATTGATTCTATTAAAAATTTTATATAGAGTATATATGACTCCTTGGAGACTTGCTATGATTCATCGCAGAGAGGATTCGGCCTGCCCAAAATGTCAGCAAGAGCAGGCTGACTTCTATCACTTGATCTGGGAGTGCCCATCTGTCCAGACTTTCTGGAGGGAGGTTATAGGATTTATGGTTAATTCCTTAGGGTTAGAATTAATAGATGAAGTATTCCCTATATTGATGGGAGCCCATTCCAATGATACAGCAGATGGAAAAGTTATAAATAAGATGACAGCTCTTGCGAAGGTCCTCATTTCTCGGTATTGGATGGGAGCAGGGGCACCTTCCTTTCAAGAATGGAAAGTTCTGGTAGAGAGAGTATATAAGTATGAAAGGTCTATGGCTAGAAGACAGTCCAGTAGAAGATTAATGCGTTTTTGTAGGATTTGGGTGAAATGGAAGAACAGGGGGATCGACTGAATGGTTACCGGCAATTGGGGTTCCTGTGTAAGTGTGGTGTTTTTTTGTTTTGTTTTTTTTCATTCCTTCGCTGGGGGGGGGGTTGGGTCGGGGTGGTTGGGTCGGGAGGGTGGGTGGGGCTCCTTAGGGGTATTATCCTGTATTTTGTATACTTATTTATTATTTCTTTTAACTGTGCTGTGTCTGTTTAGTATATATGTACTTTTTGCAAAATAAAAATATTAGTTAAAAAAGAAAAAAAAAATGCGGAAAATACGGATGTTTTTTTTTAAATATCAAAATCGGCCGCATTTTCTTTATTTTTGACGTTGTGTGAATATAGCCAAACTTTAAGATGCTAAAAAGTTGGGGATTTTTTTCTTAAGACAATGTTCTCAATAGTTGTAAATTTGCCAAATGATTCTATCATTTATTAAGGGAACATTTGTCAAGATATTAATTTACATGTCTTTATTCCAATTAACCAAATCATTGCTACTTTTTAACTATAAAATAACTATTAGTTATTTTATTTTTTCATATGCCATTAATTCTGTGCATTATACCAGGCTATAAAAATAAAAATTACTCTTATAGTTTTAGGAACTCTTCTGGAAGAAGAAAAAGTTTAAAGGACAGCCATTACAGTTGAGCTCATTGATTTAAAACTAAATAAATCAGTTCAGAAAAAAAAAAAAAAAAGAAAAACTTAGTTATCCGAATCCAATATTTTTGTGTCTTGCTTCAGGAGTTTCCGTACAGGAGATGAACTCATGAGAATGGTCCCTTGTGGTTTCTCTCTGCCCTACCAACTTCTTTCCTTGTTAGGCTGGTGTTGCAGACTGAAGCCAATGGGAACTACCCCAATGACTCATGGTTCAAGTAGCTTAAGAGTTATGACAGATCCATTTAGGGGCCCATGTAAACACTGAGCTTTTCACTGGCCAGATGTAATGAGTAGTGCTGTGCGAACCTGTCAAAATGTTCAGGTTTGGCAACGTTAGCCAAGCCTGAATGCTCTCAGGTTTGATTCCTTGCAGCTGCATACAGTAGGTTGGATGCCCACTGAGGGAGTCCTGGAAAACATGAATACAGTCTGTGGATGTGGCCCAAACATTTTGACAGGTTAGCTCAACACTAGTAAACTGAAAATTGTAAACTGAAAAGTTTTTTTTTTTCTTTTTGCTCTATTCATAATGTCAAACTGGATAGTAACACCAATTCTTCAAGACAAGTAAGAAGTTTGCCAAAAATAAATATAGATCCAAAATGACGCAGACATATCAGGAAGTTCAGCAAACAAAAGGGGGTGTTATGAAGTGAACAAATGGTAATGCTTACTCTTGAAATTCTGTGTACTAGAAATGTATTCATATTGTGTGCTTCTGTATTAATTTAATAAACAAACCAAAAGGATCAGCTCACCCCCGGCAAAATATGCGTTCTGTTAGCTTTCCACTGCCTAGGAGCACGTAGAGTAGTATTGCGGGCTGTCACCCGAACAGGCTCCAAGGAAAGTAGTAGCTCACAGCTCCATAAAACTCATATGCTTTATTTTGGATGCATCTTAAAACAACAAACAAGTAAAAACACAGCAGCGCCGACGCGGTAAAACCTCCTAATCATGGCAAGTTATGCTTGAAACTGATACATTTTTATATTGGTAAGATGCATGCCTTCCCAAACGCACATCCCATCGGGTGTAACAGGTCCGATGCGGAAACCACATGACTTACTTACTAGAGATATGTGAAAAACAAGAACTGGATCACACAATTAATAGATATAATACAGATCATTTTTTATGTTTAAACCTTTTGGGTAACGGGTGTCCAGGTATAGGATCCAAAAGGCTTCACGCTTCCTTAATAGCTGGACCCAATATCCTCCCCATGCCGGTCTGTTTTTTTTTTTTAATGACAAATAGTTTATTGAAAATTTTTCAATTTACAAGAAAATATAACAGGGTCAGCAAACAACTGACCAAACAGTGATGAAATAAAAGAAAACAAAATACAACATAAATAAACATCCAATGGTTCCTCTATTGCCCGCAATATATATATATAAATATATATATATATATATATATATATATAGTGTAATAATAAGGTCACTTAGTGCGAAATAGATTACTCACACTCTTCTTGAGTAGGTAACGGTTGGTCACATACAGAATCCCCCATGCCGGTCTGTTAACCCTCTCCAGGGCACAGACTGAGAGGCTGCTGGTATCGCCCCCGTGGCAATCCGTGAAATGTCTAGAAAGACCGGAAACAGATTTTTTGTGAATCGCACTATGTGAACGGATATCTGCCAAATGTTCGCTAATGCGGACTTTGATTATTCTTTTCGTAGAGCCCACATATTGAAGCTTGCACAGCTTACATTCCGCCACATAGATAATATATGTACTTCTACAATTAAGATTTAATTATAAAGTTACGTCCTGTATTTTATGATGTGACTGATAATTGTTTATTTGCATATTTGCACAGTATACATCTTTGTCCTCCACATTTATGAAAGCCTGTGCTGGAAAGCCAATTATTTTTATTTTTGTTGCAACTACGCTCATTAATGACATTTATATTGCATGGGGATAGTATGTTGCCTAAAGTTTTTCCCCTTCTAGCAACACAACGTACTCCCGATGACAATATTTTCTCGCATTTGGGATCCTGGAGAAGTATAGGGACATATTTAGTTATGATCTTACTAATTTCTTTAAATTGGGGGCTATAAACTGTAGAGAAGGTAATTTGATTATCCCTATGTCTCCTCAGAGTACCTAACACTCTACTTTCACTGTTATTATTGTGGGTCTCCCTGTCAGTAAGGTGATACGATCCATCGTATGTTTCTGCCACTCTATGTGCTCTCTCTATAACTGGAGAGCTGTAACTATAGTGTCCTATGCGTGACGCCAAGAAAAATGGCCATGTCCCTTTAGTGGTATTATGGCAATATGCTGAGGGTATTGTGTTGCTGGGTAGTGTAGTGCAACCTTAGGGCTCACCTTCTGAAACCTTCCTGTCACGGTGGGGTCCAAGTGTACTGGGGCCCTTGTCTTCTTCAGTATACACGCAGGGACATATAATTTTTAATAAAAGTCTTAACACAATAGCAGTGAAAGTATATCAAGACTTTACTTGAAGGATAACTATTTACAATCCAATACAGGGGCATCTTATGATGGCAAACTGTTGGTTTAATCAGAGTCCTTTGCTTCAGGGGGAGGGTTACCTTGGTTACTATAGCTTAGACTTGGTGGATAAATAGGATTTCAAAGAGACAGACCTGTTCCAGAGACATTACAGCTTTCCGCCTTTATAAGATACATGTGAATAGGTACTTGAAGTAACTAAAGAGACGTGACTCTGTCAACGCACACTATCATATAGAAGGAAGACGCATGGGCACACTGACTTGGGAGCCAGGAAGATGTGGACGGTGAATAAGAGAACCTCTATCACTTCACCAATCTGACAGCAGGCACTAATAAATACAGAAGATGTCCTGCTGAGACTTTGAAGACACGTATTGGTCCTTATGGCTGACTGGAAAAAGGTTAGGGGGTTGAAGATGGAGTCTGGCAAGATTACTGAGGTGACGTAAGGAGGTTAGATGTGACTCTGGCAATGCCAGACTACCAATTGTCACTAAGGAGACCGCACAGCCCCTCTGGGTAAAAGGTGGGCGGAGCTATATTTCCCCTAGCCAATCACTAGAGTGTGATAGGTTGCAGGGGAGGAGCACTAATCAAGCTCAACACTTGTATTATTAGCAATTAATACATAACAACATATTAAATAATACATAGCAGAAAACCATACAACTACAAGAGAGCTAAGGAAGAGCAGCAAATACACAGGCCCTAATACAGACTGTCTAAGGTTGCCAATAGCAACAATACATCTCCAGACGCCTGACAATAAATACCGTTCTGGGCCATTACATAACCCCTGGCTTTTAATCTAACAGTGAGTTCCCTGGCCGCTTCTACATAGGAGGCATCTTCGGAACAATTTCTGAGAGTTCTAATAAACTCCCCCACTGGAAGATTTCTAGTTACCTGATTAGGGTGGCTACTACTTGCCTGTAAGACACCATTACCTGAAATGGGTTTTCTATACAGACAAGTACTAATCTGGTCATTTTTCAGGGATAATTTTAGATCTAAAAATGGAATGGATTCTAACCCAAATTGGTGGGTGAATTTTAAATTTAAAGTATTGCCATTAATGTATTTAATAAAATCCTTAGCATGTTTCTCGCCCCCATGCCAAACAAGGAGGAGGTCCTCTATATACCTCCCGTACCAGAGAATACACTCTCTGTACGGGTTGTCGGTATTAAACAAGACAACCTCCTCCCAGTAAGCCATAAATATGTTGGCCAGTGAAGGCGAGAAACACGCACCCATCGGGCATCCATTAATCTGCCGGAAAAACTGATCTCCAAATGAAAAGAAATTATTTGTAAGCAAAAACTCAACTACAACACAAAGATAATCACAGAAAATTTTGTCATAATTACTGTACTTATGTAAGTGGTATCGCAAGGCAGTGATGGCCACTTTGTGAGTTATGCTTGGGAAAATAGCAACATCACATGAAAGCCATACTCCTTCATCAAAACAAGGTAAGTGTTGTATAGCCGCCAAAAGGCTTTTGCTATCTCTAATAAAACCAGTGGTACATTTGGCTAAAGGTTGGAGATATCTGTCTGTCCACTTATAGAGATGTTCTAAGAGAGATCCTATCCCCGCCACAATAGGGCGGAAAGAAGGAGGGAAAATTTCCTTATGGGTTTTAGGTAGAGCATGAAATATCGCCATCACAGGGAACTCAGGGATAAGATATTTAACTTTTTTTTTTTTTTTCAAAAACACCTGTACCTACAATGTTGCTCAGTTTTTTAGTAATGTACTTCGTAGGGTCTGATAGTAACTCCCTGTAGGTGGCAGAATCAGCCAAAATATTTTTCACTTCTTTAACCCCTTAAGGACAGAGCCTGAAATGGCCTTAATGACAGAGACAAATTTTATGAATATGACCAGTGTCACTTTAGTCATTAATAACTTCGGGACGCTTTTACCTATCCGGCTGATTCTGAGATTGTTTTCTCGTGACATATTGTTCTTTACATTTCTGGTAAATTGGAGTCGATAATCATAACAAATCTTTATGAAAAAAACCCAAATAATGTGAAAAAATGTGAAAAACTGCATTTTTCCAACTTTGAAACTTTTTTGCGTATACAGAAAGTGGTTATACCACATAAATTATATATTAAATAGCATTAGCAACATGTCTACTTTATGTTGGCGGCATTTATTAAACGATCTTTAATTTTTTTTAGACAATAGGAAGCTTAAAACATTAGCAGCAAATTTCCAAATTTTCAGTAAAATTTCAAAATCAGATATTTTTAGGGACCTGTTCAGGTTTAAAGTGTATTTGAGGGGCCTGTATGTTAGAAAGCCCCACAAAGCACCCCATTTCAGAAACTGCACCCCCCACACTCTGCAAAAGCATATCCATAAAGTCTTTTAACCCTTTAGGGGAGTCACAGAAATAAAAGCTAAGTGTGTAAGAAATTTGAAAATTTAAATTTTCTGTGCAGAGATTTTAATGTAATCCAATATTTTTCATAATTATAAACCTATTACCAGAGAAATGCACCCAAATAATTATTGCCCCGTTTCTGCAGTTTATAGAAATACCCCATATGTGGCCCTATTGCGCTATTTGACGCAACCACAAGCCTCAGATACAAAGGAGCGCCTAGTGAATTTCAACGCCTCCGTTATATTTGGTCATTTCTGACTGTACCACTTCAGGTTGGCAGAGGCTCTGGGGTGCCAAAACCTAAAAAACACCCCTAAAGGGACACCATTTAGAAAACTACACCCCTCAAGGAATGTAACAAGGGGTGCGGTGAGCATTTGGACCCCACAGGTGCTTCACAGATTTTCCGAACAATATGGCGTGAAAAAAGAAAAATTTATTTTTTACACTAAAACGTTGTTCTAGCCTTCAATTTTTCATTTTCTTAAAGGGATAAGAGGAAAAAAAAAGACACAAAATGTGTAGCGCAGTTTCTCCCGAGTACGGAAATACCCCACATGTGGCGATAAAGTGCCAAGGGGGCGCAGGACGAGCCTCCAAAGGGAAGGAGCGCCAATTGGCTTTTGGAAGCTGAATTTCACTGGAAAGGATTTCAAGGGCCATGTCGCATTTACAGAGCCCTCGTGCTGCCAAGACACTGGAAACCCCCCACAAGTGACCCTATTCTGGAAACTACACCCCTCAAGGAATCTAACAAGGGGCACAGTGAGCATATGGACCCCACTGGTGACGGGCACAAATGTGGAACAATGTGACGTAAAAGTAAAAAATTTCATTTTTTCAATTTCATGGCACAAATGTGCCCGTCATCAAGGGGTCCATATCCTCACTGCACCCCTTGTTAGATTCCTTGAGGAGTGCAGTTTCCAGAATGGGGTCACTTGTGGGGGGTTTCCAGTGTTTTGGCAGCACGAGGGCTCTGTAAATGCGACATGGCTTTCATCATCCATTCTAGCCAAATCCAACCTCCAAAATCCAAATGGCACTCCTTCCCTTTGGAGGCTTGCCCTGCGCCCACATGGCGCTTTATGTCCACATGTGGGGTATTTACGGACTCGGGGGAAATTGCTCTACACATATTGTGTGTTTTTTTCTCTTTTAACCCCTTGTGAAAATGATAAATTCAAGGCTAAACCAACATTATAGTGTAAAAAATGTAATATTTCATTTTCACGCCACATTGTTCCACATTTGTGCCCGTCACCAGTGGGGTCCATATGCTCACTACACCCCTTGTTACATTTCTTGAGGGGTGTAGTTTCCATAATGGGGTCACTTGTGGGGGGGTTCAACTGTCTTGGCAACACAGAGGCCTTTTGAATGCAACATGGCCCCTTAAAATCCATTCCATCCAAATCCAGCCTTCAAAAACGAAATGGCGCTCCTTCCCTTCGGAGGCTTACCCTGCACCCGAATGGCGCTTTATGTACACAAGTGGGGTATTTCCGTACTCAGGGGAAATTGCTCTACACATTTAGTGTTTTTTTTTTATCTTTTAGCCCCTTGTGAAAATGAAAAAATCATGACAAGATTAATGATTTAGAGTAAAAATTTTACAAAAATTACACTAAATGTTGGTCTAGCCTTGATTTTTTCCATTTCCACAAGGGGTTAAAAAAGAAAATTAACACAAAACGTGTAGGGTAGTTTCCCCTGATTACGAAAATACCCCATATGTGGGCATAATGTGCCATATGGGCACAGGGCAAGCCACCAAAGGGACAGAGCGCCATTTAGAGGCTGGAATGGAGGATGGAGGCCATGTCGGAATTACAAAGCTCCTGTGCTGCCAGGTCAGTAGATACCCCCAACAAGTGACCCCATTCTGGAAACTACACCCCATAAGGAATCTAACAAGGGGTGCAGTGAGCATATGGACCCCACTGGTGACAGGCACTTACGTAGAACATGTGCCGAGAAAATAAAAAATACCATTTTTTTCATTTTCACGTACCAAATGTGGCCGTCACTTGGGGGCCATATCCCCGCTGCCCCCCTTGTTAGATTCCTTATCGGGTGTAGTTTCCAGAATGGGGTCACTTGTGGGGGGTTTCTACTGTCCTGGCCGCACAGAGGCTTTGTAATTGCATCATGGCATCCTCTAATGGGAATGGCGGCCATACCTATTTAGCTGGGAAAAAGGGACAATTCTAATTTATTTGGGGGTATTAGGCCAATTATTAGTTTTTAAGGTTGGAAATGACAGGTGTCCATCAAATTCAACCTGTGTTGATCCAGAGGAAGGCAAAAAAACCCTCGTGAGGCAGACGACAGTAGCCTCATCAATGGGAAAAATTCCTTCCTGACTCCATAATGGCGATCAGAATAATCCCCGGACCAACGTGACCCCTGAAATAGAAATAAGGGACAGAATTTAGATAATGTAGAACCCCAATGACGTGTGGTGCGCCTTGAAGCGATCCAATATGCAGAGGCCGGGGTGATCAGGACAGGTGTCACACTGGAAATGGTGTCCTTCCTGATCCCCCTGTTACGCCACACTCTGCACTTCTTCTGAGGTCTCCTGTTCTCCAGTGTGGGGGACGTCACCTGGAAAATGTTGTCCTGGTGCGATACGGGGTCCCTCATATCCAGAAGTGCTGGGTCCGCTCCATGGCTTCTAAATATTAGGGCTTTATTACGGCTTCTGATATGTTCGGATCGTGCCGCAAGCTACAGTAGCTCGGGCAGCGAGGGACCGGAAGAGGGGGTGCTGGTATAAATGTTATCCCCGTACAGGTGGTGGTAACCTTTATCCAGCAGTGGGAAGATCAGTTCCCGGACGGTCTTCCCACTTGTTCCGAGGATGGGGGGGGGGGAGTGGGCATCTGGGGGCTGGATTCGGGTGTTCCTTCCTACATACACTCTAAGGGTACATGCACACTGCGGAATCGCGACAGATAACCCTTCGTGCATTCCGCAGTTGGCACCCGCCGGCGGACTGATGCAGGCGCACGTCTCCGTCCGTGTCATAGACTCCATTCTATGCACGGGCGGATTCCGCTCTCCGTCCAACGTGTTCATTCTTTGGATGGACGACGGAATCCGCCCGTGCATAACATGGAGTCTATGACACGGATGGAGACGCGCGCCTCCATCAGTCCGCCGGCGGGTGCCAGCTGCGGAATGCACAAAGGGTTATCCTTCGCCATTCCGCAGTGTGCATGTACCCTAAATCTGTAAGTGTACCCAGAGGTACTCTCACAGAGTTTGTAGAATTTCACACCATACCGTCATCTCTTATTGGGACGGTACTGGCGGAAAAGAGGTGTCTGGGGGGCAGCGTACGCTACGCTACCCCCAGACACGTCACTGGATGATGAGGATGAATGGAGGAAAGAACGATCCCCCCCATTCATCCTCACTGGCTGTTTCGGTGTCGGAGGCAATAACGTATCCCTCTGACACCGAAAACACCCTGGGGGCCATCTTTATATGGGGACTAGTATATGGGGTATGTAGTGGTGTAGTGTCAAACTTTATTCAATGTAGTGTGGTGTAATGTAGTGTTTTTTACGTGTTTTTTTTACAGTAAGTATAAAAAAAATCTACGCCAACAAAGGAGTTGCTGATAAATGCCGCACTTATGTGCGGCACTTATAAGCAGACCGTGGCAGTAGAATATAGAAAAAAAACACCCTACGCCAAAAAGGAGGAGTTGCTGATTAGCAGCGCACTTTCGTGCAATGCTAATCAACACTCAGCGGCGATAGGGTGCGGAAAATAGAAAAAAAAAAATTGGGGAAAAAAAAAAACACTTTTTCTATATTCTGAATATCCCTGTAGCTGCTGATAAGTGTATTACACATATCAGCCGCTAGGGGGCAGCAGAGCGCAAAATCCGGAAAATGACGAGGCTGGAGCCGAAAATAGCCGAAAGAAGACGACGAGGACCGCCGGAAAGACCCGAAGACCGAACGGAATGACGGAGGACGCCGCGAACCCGGAAGCCGCCGATCAGGAGCCCGGGACAGGTGAGTAATGTACAAATACCTGCTCTGGACCCCTCGGCTACCTAGCTGAGGGGTCCAGGGCAGGTATTTACTATTTTGTGGGACTCTGATCGCCGTGCCACCGGCCCGATCGCCGTGAACGGCTGGCCGGCCGTTCACGGCGATCGGGCCGGTGGCACGGCGATCAACATTACTTTTTACAGTAATGGCGGTCGGTGCTGTCCGAGGACGGCACCGACCGCCATTTTTTTCCGGGTCATCGGGTCACCGATGACCCGGAAAGGTTCCGATCGCCGCTATTGGCTGATCTGAATTGATCAGCCTATAGCAGCGATCGTAAGCACGGGGGGTGTTAACCACCCCCCCGTGCCGAGAAGCTATGATGGCCTGCTATGATTTATAGCAGGCCATCTTCCCCGACCGCTGTGTGTGAACACGCAGCGATTGGGGAAACATCGGGCGTAAATTTACGCCCTGATGCGCTAAGTACCAGGGCGCCAGGGCGTAAGTTTACGCCCGATGTCGTTAAGGGGTTAATATATAGACCCACATCCAAAACAACAACGGAACCTCCTTTGTCTAACTTGCGCACAACAATGTTAGGGTTATTCATAAGATCATACAGGGCTCTTCTTTCCTCAGGTGCGAGATTATCCCTAATGTTATCCAATTCAGAGTAATTTTTAAGAATCTTCTTAAGTTTTTCTTCAATTTTACCCTGGACTATGTCCATAACTGGCACTGTGGAGTTTACCAGATAAAACTCTGGATTGGGAACCGGGAGACACTCTAAACACCTAATGGAATCAAGAGAAGACGCACTCTGTGCTCTTAAATCCATTAGGGTTTGTACAGACATTTGTTCCTGAAAACACATGGATAAAGGAATATTATTCTGATTGATTTCATTCAGATTAACGTTAACAGGATTGGATAATGCAGTAGTAACATCACGAAAACATCTTTCATTATATTCTCATGACCTAGAAAGTGTCTTTTAACGGTAATAAGACGCATTAATTTGTTTATGTCTTGTAGAGTGGTGTATAAGTCAAAGGTTTTAGCTGGTACAAAGTTTAAACCACGAGACAGTACCTTAATGTGTTCATTCTGCAAGATGGATGCAGACAGGTTATACACATCCAGGGAAACACTGTCCGTCAGTATCTCCTTCTCACGAACGGGTTTCCCCACCCAGTGCTTCCTTCCCGCCCACTGGTAGGGCTTACTACATTTTTTGGAAAATTACTTGCGCCCTGTGCACGGAAGCGGGTGTTAGGGGGATCACGATGCACCTGGTTGAATTGTCCGCGTCCTTTAGATTTTTTCGGTTTGCGGAAGCTCTGATGGTTAACAGGGGGGTAAGCAATCCTCTTGCTCCGAATAATCAGTCTGAGTATCCGATGATTCCCAATCTGTTGTATCAAAGGAAACACTTTTGTGGGATTTATCATGAGACACAGTTTTTAGAATAGATTGTAATGTCCTTTGTTTCCTTCTTTCTTCCCACCATGTATAAACCATATTTTGAAAATAATCCTTTAAGTCTCGCGTAAATTTAGGTTTTTTTTGTCTCAGTAATTAAATTTTCAAATTCTGTAAGGTTTTGGTTAGTTTAAAACATTAAGCTTTCATAGTCGTGTAAACTTTGATATTGTTGTAAAGATAGGATCTCTCTTAGAACGTCTCTGTAAGTGGACAGACAGATATATCCAACCTTTAGCCAAGCGTACCACTGGTTTTATTAGAGATAGCAAAAGTCTTTTGGCAGCTATACAACACTTACCTCGTATTAATGAAGGAGCATGACTTTCATGTGATGTTGTTGTTCTTTACCCGAGCATACCTCACGGAGTAGCCATCACTGCCTTGCGATACCACTTACATAAGTACAGTAATTATGGCAAAATTTTCTGTGATTATCTTTGTGTTGTAGTTGACTTTTTGCTTACAAATAATTTCTTTTCATTTGGAGATCAGTTTTTCCTGCAGATTAATGGATGCCCGATGGGTGCGTGTTTCTCGCCTTCACTGGACAACATATTTATGGCTTACTGGGAGGAGGTTGTCTTGTTTAATACCGACAACCCGTACAGAGAGTGTATTCTCTGGTACGGGAGGTATATAGACGACCTCCTCCTTGTTTGGCGTGGGGGCGAGAATCATGCTAAGGATTTTATTAAATACATTAATAGCAATACTCTAAATTTAAAATTCACCTACCAAATTTGAGTTAGAATCCATTCCATTTTTAGATCTAAAATTATCCCTGAAAATGGTCAGATTACTACTTGTCTCTATAGAAAACCCATTTCGGGTAATGGTGTCTTACAGGCAAGTAGTAGCCACCCTAATCATGTAACTAGAAATCTTTCAGTGGGGGAGTTTATTAGAACTCGCAGAAATTGTTCCGAAGATGCCTCCTGTATAGAAGCGGCCAGGGAACTCACTGTTAGATTAAAAACCAGGAGGTAAAGCTCTCCAGTTATAGAGACAGCACGTAGAGTGGCAGAAACACACAATATATTGTATAACCTTACCGACAGGGAGACCCACAATAATACCGGTGAAAGTGGAGGGTTAGGTACTCTACCTTCTCTTTAGTTTATAGCCCCCAATTTAGAGGAATTAGTAAGAACATAACTAAATATGTCCCTATACTTCTCCAGGATCCCAAATGTGAGAAAATATTGTCATCGGGAGTACGTTGTGTTCCTAGAAGGGGAAAAACTTTAGAAAACATACTATCCCCATGCAATATAAATGTCATTAATGAGCATAGTTGCAACAAAAATAAAAATTGGCTTTCCAGCACAGGCTTTCATAAATGTGGAGGAAAGAGATGTATACTGTGCAAATATGCAAATAAACAATTATCAGTCAAATCATATAATACAGGATGTAACTTTATAATTAAATCTTTTATTAATTGTAGAAGTACATATATTATCTATGTGGCGGAATGTAAGCTGTGAAAGCTTCAATATGTGGGTTCTTTGGCAGATATCCGTTCACATAGTGCGATCCACAAAAAATCCGGTCTTTCTAGACATTTCACGGATTGCCACGGGGGTGATACCAGCAGCTTCTCAGTCTGCGCCCTGGAGAGGGTTAACAGACCGGCACGGGGAGGAGATTGGGTCCATTTATTAAGGAAGCATGAAGTATCCTTTTGGATACTATACCTGGACACCCGTTACCCAAAAGGTTTAAACCTAAAAAATTATCCGTATTATATCTATTAATTGTGTGATCCAGTTCTTGTTTTTCACATATATCTAGAAGTAAATCATGTGGTTTCCGCGTCGGACCTGTTACACCCGATGGGCGGTCCGTTTGCGGAGGCATGAATCTTACCAATATAAAAATGTATCAGTTTCAATCATAACTTGCCAGGATTAAGAGGTCGTACCTCGCAACGCTTCGGAGCTGCTGTGTTTTTACTTGTTTGTTGTCTTAGGATGCATTCGAAATAAAGCATACAAGTTTTATGGAGCTGTGAGATACTATTTTCCTTGGGTTAGTTTAATAATTTTTTTAAACATCTAAGCAGATAATGTGTGTCATGGAGCCTTTTATAGAATTATATTATTTCTTGAACTATAAGTAAACAAACATGTCCTTAGAAATTAATGTATGCATGATAGCTTCCACGAAAACTGCCAAAATATGGAAACGTATAGACATGGCTTTTTACTAGAAGCTGAGAAATAAAGTTTTCTTGCCAGCAAATCCATCTGCTTTTTCGTGACCCTGACATGACATCTGCTGAAAAAGAAATACATATACAAAAGTAAAATACAGTAAAAATGATAGATCAAAAAATAAAGATTTATATGATTTATCTTGACAGTTTCCTATAACAAATTAATCATAATTCACCAAGAAAGGCCCCAGTAATGCTGATAAAGCCAATTTCTGCAATAGGGATTGCTTACCAAATTGTATGGCTTTTCAGTACCACATTTATGGTGATGACAGTCACTGGTCCTGATGTCACCTTTGTATTATCACAGATTCCAGAGTTTATATGCGTAGCATGCTCCATCTTTCCCTTCTATTCACTAAAACTCAGCAAAAACAGCATTCATATTTTTTCTGACAACCCACTGATCAATGATTGATGTCTTATCATGTGAATCAAACCTCTAATATGGTTCTACACTGTTAAAGTGACTCTGTACCCACAGTCTGCCCAACCAAAACCGCTTGTAGCTTCAGATAGCTGCTTTTAATCCAAGACCCATCCTTGGGTCCGTTCGGCAGGTGATGCAGTTATTGTCCTAAAAAAACAAGTTTTAAACTTGCAGCCCTGTGTCAAACTGGTGTGGCCTAGAGTGTCTGTGCATTAGGCTGGCATATCCTCTCTGTCCCTCCTCCCTACCCTCTTCATCATTAGGAATTCTCCAGGAATTTTCTCCTATTGTGACATGGAGAGAAAGAAGATGCTGCACATTACACCTACGGCTTATACTAATGCCGCTAGGCTCACAGGTCAGTATCTCCCATCTTTCCCATTCTGTCTGCAGCAGTGATGGTGAGTGCAATACCATATTCATACTTGTGTTGTTTGGGGGCAGCCTTTTCCGCCGATTGTGCCGGCTGGGTTTTGGGGGGACACTTTAGGTTTGGTCCTGTGACATTGGGATTGCAGGGCCATTCCATGGCCTCCCATTCCTGCATGTGCACGCTTTGCGGAGTTGGCGGTCGCTGACCGACACAGTGTCGAGTTAGGGTAGGGACCCATGTAAACCAGGAGACCGGCACGTGGTACATGGGGCAATATGGTTTGATCAAATTATATACCAACATCCTGGCGTTGGTTTTTAAACATAGCCTAGCGGCATTAGTATCAGCCATAGGTATTCCTCACCTGTGTGAGCATGGCACATTGGGTGGATCGTTAAGGCACCTGTGCAGTGTTCACTGCAGAGGAATAGGAAAAATCCTGCCAGTGGCATTCCTAAGGATGAAGAGGGTGGGGAGGAGGGACGGAGGGGTGGTGCAAAGTTAGGGCACAGATACTCTAGGTCTCTCTCTCCTTCTGTATATTCTACCACAACCTCAGATATCTGGTATTTACGCACTGGCGGAACCACCGCCGTAACGGCCGCTACGGGGCCCCTGGCATCCGGGGGCCCGAGGCCTTGGCCCCCGAAGCTGACCACCTGCAGCACCCGGTGGCCGAGCAGGCCTCCCGGGTGTTAAATGTTCTAATTGACAGCGTGAGAAGCCCCCGCCGAATGAGCAGCTCTCTGGTCGAGTCCCACGCAGCGTCATCCCTAAGCTCAGTGTGCGCCACCACAGCTGGGACTTCCGGGTACAGAGAGCGTGTCACTCTCTGTACCGGAAGTCCCAGCCGCCGCGGCGCACACTGAGCTCAGTGATGGCGCTGCGTGGGACTCGACCAGGGAGCTGCTCATCCGGCAGGGAAGAGAGAAGAAGAGACCAGCGGCCGTCGGGGGAGCGTGTGGTTTGGTGAGTTCTGTTTTGTTCTTTTCTTTTTATCAGAGGGGAACAGTGGGGGCTGTATGGAGGAGGAACAACAACAGTGGGGGCTCTATGGGGGAGGAACAACAACACTGGGGGCTATATGGGGGAGGACAACAACATTTGGGGCTATATGGGGGAAGGACAACAACAGTGGGGGCTATATGGGGGAAGGACAACAACACTGGGGGCTATATGGGGGAAGAACAACAACACTGGGGGCTATATGGGGGAAGGACAACAACAATGGGGGCTATATGGGGGAGGACAAAAACAGTGGGGGCTATATGGGGGAGGACAACAACACTGGGGGCTATATGGGGGAGGACAACACTGGGGGCTATATGGGGGAAGGACAACAACACTGGGGGCTATATGGGGGAGGAACAACAACAGTGGGGGCTATATGGGGGAAGGACAAAGACACTGGGGGCTATATGGGGGAGGAACAACACTGGGGGCTATATGGGGAAAGGACAACAACACTGGGGGCTATATGGGGAGGACAACAACACTGGGGGCTATATGGGGGAGGACAACAACACTGGGGGCTATATTGGGGGAGGACAACAACACTGGGGGCTATATGGGGGAGGACAACACTGGGAGCTATATGGGGAGGACAACAACAGTGGGGCCTATATGGGGGAGGACAACAACACTGGGGGCTATATGGGGGAGGAACAACACTGGGGGCTATATGGGGAAAGGACAACAACAGTGGGGGCTATATGGGGAGGACAACAACAGTGGGTGCTATATGGGGGAGGACAACAACACTGGGGGCTATATTGGGGAAGGACAACAACACTGGGGGCTATATGGGGGAGGACAACACTGGGGGCTATATGGGGAGGACAACAACAGTGGGGGCTATATGGGGGAGGACAACAAGACTGGGGGCTATATTGGGAAAGGACAACAACACTGGGGGCTATATGGGGGAGGACAACAACACTGGGGGCTATATGGGGGAGGACAACACTGGGGGCTATATGGGGGAAGGACAACAACACTGGGAGCTATATGGGGGAGGAACAACACTGGTGGGCTTTATGGGGAAGGAACAACACTGGGGGCTATATGGGGAAAAAACAACACTGGGGGCTATACGGGTCTGGGGATGCACAAGACTGGGGGGTGCCTATAGGGGGATGCACAAGACTGGGGGCTGCCTATAGGGGGATGCAGAAGACTGGTGGCTGCCTATAGTGGGATGCAGAAGACTGGGTGCTGCCTAAAGGGGGATGCAAAAGACTGGAGGCTGCCTATAGGAGGATGCACAAGACTGGGGGTTGCCTATAGGGGGTTGGACAACACTGGGACTTCCTAAAGGGGATTCACAAAACTCTGGGCTACCTATAGGGGGATGCACAACACTGGGATATCTACAGTATATGGGGGATGGACAACACTGGGGGATGCACACACAGAGGTAGCCATATACTATCAGGCAGGGATAGTAAACCTTGGCTCTCCAGCTATTGCAAAACTACAGCTTTAGCTTTGACTGTCCACACATGATGGGAGTTGTAGTTTTGCAACAGCTGGAGGGCCAAGGTTCCCTATCCCCGTATAGGGGATGCACAGAGGATGTCATCTACTATAAAGGGATTAAACAGAGAGGGAGGCTCAGAACCTGTACAGAACCTGTGTAGAGCTGGGTGTGTTGATGGCGTAGTGGTCGGTCAGAGGAGGGGGGCCCCAATCAAAAGTTTGCTATGGGGCCCAGTCATTTCTAGTTAAGCCCCTGTATTTACGTTATAGCATCCTATGTACTTATACATAAACAAACTAATGTTTTGACGCTAAGCCGTTTCTTGCACTACATAGGGCAAGTTTTTCTTCTAGTTTTTTCCTAGTTTTTTAAAATATTTTTTTATTAGCTTTGGTTAGGATGTTGATATTGTTTAGATCCTCTTATTTCATCCATTCCATGTTCGCCATGATTTCTTCCAACTGTTTCTACGAGCAGCTTTAGGACACTATGATCACGATGCAGTCACAAAAAAAGCCAAGCCTACACGGATCTAGTTGAAGGACTCTGTAATTACTTTTGTCTAACATTATACAAAAAACAAAAAATGACATATATATGTACTTAATTTCTCCCTATTCCTACTCTACCAATCCCTTCAGACTACCCATTGAATTCAGGCAAAGAAATTGAAATTCTATACAAGGCTGTCCCCAACCTACCATCTTTATATATTTCTGACCTGACCTCCAGACATCTGCCTGCACATAATCTGACATCTTCCCAAGACCTCTTTCTGTGCCCCCTTACGTCTAGTCCACACTAGAGATTAGTGAGTACTCAAATGCTTGAATGGTCCTTAGTGGAGCAATGCTCAATTCGAGTAACAAACCCCTTTGAAGTCAAGGATACAGTGAAGCATTTTTTCAGGGGCCTCCAGAGGGGAGAGTGTCGGGTGCATCTGAAAACCTCAGAAAGAGGTGGAATCCCCATGGAAATGGAACTGGAACAGCAGGGGAAGCATACAGGGGTACATTGAAGACTCCTGGCTCCCTTAATTACATCAACTTTTACAGACTGACAATATTGTGCACCCACCTCAGTTCAATTGAAAGTGGGGAAAAACTTATGAAACACTCTTTCCTTTACATTTACTTACAGAAAGGGATAACACTAGTCATAAAAAGAAATGTATTCAAGTTTTGGATGGTAGTGAGTATACTACTGTCATCAAAAAAATGTAGCACAGTATACAGCCACGTATACTCAGTCCCCACCACTACACTGTCACACTAAGACACTGGTTACACTGATACTACACTGTATGGCAGATGATTTTTTTGTGCTTTTTTCCAGAAAAGGATAACACTAGCCAGAAAAACCTGGCTAGTGTTATAGGATAACACTAGCCAGATAGACCCAGGTCACCTGATGCAGTTGGTTAATCACTACTATGACAGCAACCAACATAACTGCTACATAGTAAGATACCCCCCTCCCCCAGTCCCTTCCCTGTGTGTATTGGTTGATTAAAGATACCAAACATGTAGGGAGGAGGCTATCAATTTAATTTGAGCACCATGTATATTGAAAGAAGTTGAATACTTTAGTGTACTGCAATGTGAATAGTGAGCTATAATATGACTACTCACTCATCTCTAGTCCTCACACAACCATCTCCAAATGTATTAGAGTAAAACCTTTAAAAGCAACATTTTTTCCAACAACAACCCTGCTACTTTTGCACTGTTACTTACACTGGTGCACACCTTTTACTCTTACCTCTCATGTCCCTCTTGGGCAAGGTCCTCTCTCCCTCTTAACCAGCCTTTCACTCATTTATTCTATGTGTACTGCACTTGCCTATGTCTTACAGTACGCTATATATGTAAATTATGTACACTCATGACTAAGAGCTATAATTAGCTCAAAATGGGTCAAGTTTATTCTCCTGTGTTTGGTGTTATAGACTTCTGACGCAGTACATCAGTCTTTTCTTTTTTGCAACTTGCATGGAAGATTATGGATGACTTTCAATCTGTAGTCAGACTTAAAGTTGTAATTTTCAAGCCTGGTATGAATCAGATTTAGAAAACTGAACATATATTGACAGAAAAAAAAGACATTAAAGATATAGTTTTTTTGCAAAAGAAAAAAAAGTTAGTTCTTAAGGCTCAAACTAAGCAGGAACTGTCCAAAGCTGTAGCATCACCCTGTTGTAAACCTCTTCTGCTTTGAACAATTTTGGGAGTAGCAGCAGAAAGCGCCATGTCAGAAATAATCCACCTCTTCCTGCAGGGCATACAGCAGTACTGGAAGACAAGGTTATTTTTTTTTCTTCAAGTAATTTACAAATCTGTATAACTTTCTGGTGTCAGTTTATTTTTAAAAAGTTTTTCTCCAGAGTACCTCTTTAATCTGAAGTGATAATAATGTGACAATTTTTTTTTATAATTTCTATTAGATTTTCATTGCCAATATTAGCTAACAAAAAAATGGCCGGTCAGGCTATGTTCACGTCAAAAAAATAGAAAAGGCGTCTACATTTTCTGTCTTTTTTTGCAACAATTTAACCAACTTCAATGCAATGAAGTCAATGGAATGACGGATGTCCAATGCACATAATGTATAAATTGATGAATGTTATCTGCACAGACGTCAAAATAATGATTATGTCAATTATTTCGGACGTCCATTGCAAACAGCGGATGTTATTTTTATAGTTGTTCACACACAGTCTCTTTTCTCACTCTCCTTTAACCGTTTTTACCATTTATTTCAATTTACTTTTCAATTAGAGACACTCCCAAAGGGCAATTAGCCCACCTAAGGGTCCATTTACACAGAAAGATTATCCGACAGATTATCTGCCAAAGATTTAAAGATTTTTCCTGAGATTTTTCCTCTTTTCAAATCCATTTCTGGCTTTGGCTTCAAATCTTTGGCAGATAATCCGTCAGATAATGTTTCTGTGTAAATGGACTCTAAACTAGAATAATTTACCAACAGCCACCATTGCACTAATGGGCGGCCACATAGCTATATGACGTCCGTCATTTTAGACTCAAATTGACAGGCGTAATTTTAAATGGAGCTGAAAAAACATTGTGTGAACATACTGTAAGTATAGATTGTCAATATAACCCCTATTGAAATTTTACATTGATCTACAATGACTTGCTGACTATATCATTGCATCCATGTCTTCCCTTACCTAGAACTTTCATGCTCTGGAATCTTTTGGCGCTCTAAAAATAATTTCAACAATAATCATATTATTATTATTATTATTATTATTATTATTATTATTATTATTTATATCTAATATGTATGTGACAAAATGGAATAAAGCTTTCCAGCAGCATTACTTTTTTTTCTTAACGCCTATAAAACTGCCTGATCTACATTAAACATTGATCTACGTTAATCTACATTAAATTAATTGGTTTTGTGCAGGGTTTAATGTTAGAGCTATTTCTTAAGCAGCAATCAAGGGATTCTGATAAAATAGCAGGGATTCCCAAGAGTGGTATCAATATAGTGAATGTGAAGTAAGCCAACTGGGCATCATATCCCAGGCTCACCTGGATTAACAAGGAAGTCCTCAAAATGCCAGATGAAAAATATTCATTATAAAATAAACACTAATGCTGCTAGAATTTGATACAGGATCACTAATATAAAGGAAAATAAAACATATATTTTAGTGATGTTAGGCTCTGTTTATAGCTGCAGTATCTTTCAACCCAGAGCTCTAGTATTTGTGAAAGCATGGATAGTGCAGTCTAAGGCTATGTTCACATAACGTTTTTTTCAGCTCTGTTTAAAATGATGTCAGTTATTTTGAGTCTAAAATAACGGGTGTTTTTCGAAGCCTGGCATCCCCTTAGTGTAATGACGGGTGTTTGCACATTATTTTAGTTTGGGGTTAATAATTGCCCTTTTGTTGTGGCTTAATTGAAAAATCCATTGAATTTAATAGTAAAAACAGAGAAAGAACGGTGAAAAAAGAAGAACTGTGTGTGAACAACTAATAAAAAACGTCCGCAATTTGCAAAAAACGTCAGAAAATTATGTTCATGTTCATTATGTTAGACGTCCGCGGCAAAAACGTCAGTTTTTTTAATGCATTGTGTGCATAGGACATCCGTCTTTTCATTGACTTCAATGCAATTGCATTGAAGTCAGTTAAATTGCTTCAAAAACGGACGTTTTTTTAAATAGCGAAATAGGACGTTTTTTTCTCCATTTGTGACCTTGTGTGAACATAGCCTAAGGCTATGTTCACACAATGTCAAAAATAGAGAAAAGCCGCCAGATTTTGATATTTAAAAAACAGTCGGTTTTTGCTGCAATTTAACTGCAAAACACTGAGGTCAATGGGAAAAAGGACGTCCAATGCACACAATGTATTGAATAACAGACTTTTTTTTACTGCGGACATCAAAATAAAGATCATGATCATTATTTTCGGACGTCTTTAGCAAACAGCGGACGTTTTTTATTAGTTGTGCACACAGTTTTTCTTTTCTCACCGTTCTTTCTTCGTTTTTACTATTTAATTCAATGGACTTTTCAATTAAGCCAAACCCAAAGGGCAATTATTAACTCCAAACAAGTATAATGTACCAGCAGCCGTCATTGTACTAAGGGGAGGCTAGACAGCTAAATGACATCCGTTATTCTGGACAAAAAAAAAAAAACTGTTCTTGACAGCAAAAACTCTTGTATCCTTCCAAAAACCTGATAGACCCAGTTAAAGGGGTAGTCCACCCAAAAAAAATTTCTTTCAAATCAACTGCTGCCATGAAGTGACAGAGATTTGTAATTTACTTCTATTAAAAAATCTCAAGCCTTCCAGTACTTATTAGCTGCTGTATGCCCAACAGGAAGTTGTATTATTTCCAGTCTGGAGAGCAGGAGGGGTTTTCTATGGGGATTTGCTCCTGCTTTGGACAGTTCCTGACATGGACAGAGGAGGCAACAAAGAGCACTGGGTCAGACAGGAAAGAAAACACCACTTCCTGCTGGACATACAGCAGCTAATAAGTACTGGAAGACTTAAGATTTTTTAATAGAAGTGAATTACAAATCTCTGGCACTTTATGGCACCAGTTGATTTGAAAGAAATTTTTTTTGGGTGGACTACCCCTTTAAAGTCAATATGGTTTTTCATGACTTGTTGGGATCCCTTCAAAAATGGATCCAGCATATAATATTTGTAATAGCAATTATATGTACAGATCCAGAAGTGTAACTTAAAGTTCCTAAACTCTAATGGAAAATCATTTACTTGGCTCCCAAGCTTTCCGTCTGCTGTTTTTAATTCTGTTGGCTTCTTCTAAGTCAGTGGGACCTTTGGGTACTGTCAGGGTTCAATGGGTTCAATTTTAACTGCTACCTCTGAATCTCCTATACTGTAGCTACATCCATATGCAAGTAAACAGTTTAAAATTATTGCTATCACATTCTATTATATATAATGTAGATTGGACAATTTTACATAAAATAAACTATTTCCGTCATTTAAGAAAACATTCACGCTGGGGATGAGTGAACCTCCCAAGTTCATTTCGCAAGCAGTTGCTAAGGTCAGCTATCTGATTGTATTCAAGCAAATTCATAAACAATTAATTTCATACTGTTGTCTTTTGATATTTGCTGGACCAGGTGGCAATGCTGCTTACTTATTCTTAAGTCTAAGGCTTTGTTCACCACACCAACCTCAAAAAAAGAGAAAAATTGTCCGTTATTGCTGCAATGTAATTGACTTCAATGCAATGCACTAAAGTCATTGGAATGTCGGATGTCCAATGCAGAAATGTATAAAATGATGGACCTTGTCTTCACGGACGTCAAAATAATGATCATGACAATTGTTTTTGGACGTCTTTTGCAAACAGCGGACGTTAATTTTCACTTTGCCCCACACATTTTTTCTTTTTTATCCATCCTTTAACTGTTTTTACTATTAAATTCAAAGGAATTTTTCACTTATATAAACACCCAAAGGCCAATTAGTCCACCTGAACTAGAGTAATGTACCAACAGCTGTAATTACACTGCAAACATTGAAATGACAGACATTTTAAACTCAAAATCATGGACATAATTTTTTTCTTTTCAAAAACGAGAGGAAAAAACATTGTGTGAACATAGGCATCAAATAAGTAGTCCAAGGGGGTGACAGAGTTTTAACATGTTGTTAATCAATCTAGAAAATCTTTAAAATTATCTAGTTTAAACCTTAAGGACAGAGCCCGAAATGGCCAAAAAGCAACAATTTTCAATTCAGCGTTTTCATTTTTTTCCTCCTTGCCTACTAAGAGCTATAGCTCTTTTATTTTTCCAGCTACTAAGCCAGGTAAGGGCTTTTTTTTTTTTTTTTAGGAACAGGTGTACTTTGTAAAGGCGCCTTTCAATCGATCAGATGGATTCCCCAGAATTGGGGGGAAAATACAACTCTGCAAATTTTGGGGGGTTGCATGAGTACGTAATGCACTTTACAGTAAAACATTCACAAATTTCTGTACAAAGCACCTGGTTTGTGTGAAAATCTACAATTATTTTCTAATATTCGCCTGGTGCAGCATTGATAAATCTGGGCACATGTGTTCTGTAATAAAGAAAAAAAACTTTTGGGGTATTGAAGAAATTAAGAATAAAAATCACTGTTTAAATGCAGTAATCCAAATTTTGCTCTAAGCATCAAGACTCAAAGGTCAAAACACCCCCAAGTCATAAAAAGGTTTTATATTCTTGTAGACATAAATGCTCTAGAACTCTTAAGTCAATAAATCCGCCCTGCTTGTGTTGTGTTCTATGACCTGAAGCGGAAAATAGCTTTGCTATATTAAAGAAAACTTTGATTAATAACTGTAATAAGCATCATTCAACAGATAACCTTCACAAAAAGTAAATAGACTCATATATGTAATTTCAAACATTTAAAACTCAGCAAATAATTCATATTTTTCATAACTATATAGTGTCAGCTGTGCATTTTACTTCCTTTTGTATTTTATTTTACTGTAAGTTTATCCTTTGAAAACTGATTTTGGATAAAAAAAAATATCCTGACCATTTTAACCCCTTTCCGCACGAGGATGTAACTGTACGTCCTCGCGCGGATGGGGGAGTTCAGAGCGAGGCTGCACAGTGACCCCGCTTGGAACCACCGCGGTCCCAGGTGCGGCATGTAGCCCGGGACCGTGGCTATTAGCAGGCACAGTCCAATCGCCATGCCCGCTAATTAAGTCTTCAGATGCAGCTGTCAAAGTTGACAGCTGCATCTGAAGACTTACTGCAGCTGTTAACTGGTGGGCTAGTAAGAAGATCGCCCCCCCCCCTCCCCGTGATGTTGTCACGGAGGAGCGATCTCCACTTCTGGTGCCATCCGGGGTCTGCGCCGTAATGGCGCTGATCCCTGCTTGGCATTCTATTGCTTTTGGCTGCAGCAGCCAAAAGCAATAGAACACTGATCTCATCAATCTATGCTGTATATCCTATACAGCATAGATCTCTATGAGAGATCAGTGCGCATATACTAGGGGGGCTTTTAGTATTTGTATAAAAAAAAAGTGTTATTAAGAAAATGCCCCCTCCCGTAATAAAAGTTTGAATCAACCCCCTTTTCCCATGTTATAAATAAAAATAAGTAAATAAACATGATCGGTATCGCCGCGTGCGTAATCGCCCAAACTATTAATTTATCATATTCCTGATCTCACACGATAAATGGCGTAAGCGCAGAAAAATACCAAAGTGCAAAATTGCGCATTTTTGGTCGCATCAAATCCAGAAAAATTTAAATAAAAAGCGAACAAAAAGTCACATATGCTCAATCAAGATACCGATAGAAAGTACACATTATGGCCCCATAGACCAAAGGATAAAAGCGCTATAAGCCTGGGAATAGTGCTATGGCCTTTTAAGCACAAGGAGGAAAAAACGAAAATTATCCCGGTCCAGAAAGGGTTAACAAAGTAAAAGTATAGAAAATGCAAAAGTTTCAAGCTCTTTCCATAACTTGCAATTCAGACACATTATTATTAGAGATAAGCAAACTAAACTTCCAGAGCTGAGATTTAATCCGCCGTCTGTCTAAAGATTTGACATGTTGATTCTTTAGATGTATGGGGGGGGGAGGGGGTTGAGACTAAGAAATGCATTGAATCATTGTGACAGACGGAACTTCAAGTGGAGTCTGCGGCGCAAATTCCACTTGAAATTCTGCGCTTAATTCTGTAGTGAGAACATACCCTAAAACAGAAGCATATGTGAATGTTCACAAATAAAGCACAATTTTGGTACCACCCCTTTAAAAGCAACTTTGGTACCATCCCCTTAAGAATGACTTTTGTGCCATTTCTTTAAGTGCCAGTTTGGTGCTGCCCTTTAAGGAGCGAGTTTGATGCCACCACTTTAAAAGTGAGTTAAATGCTGGACTCTCAAGAGTGAATTTGATGCTGTCCCTTTAAAAGCAACTTTGGTGCCATCTCTTTAACCCCTAGACGACCCTGGACGTAGGGTTACGTCATGGAAGTCTGTCCCCAGACGACCCATGACGTAACCTTACGTCCTGGGTGTTTCTCCGGCTATAAAGCGTGCTCCGGAGCGGAGCGCGCTTCATAGCAGGTGGGGGCCGGCTGCAAACAGCAGCCGGGACCTCACCGGTAATGACACGCTGCAGCGATCGCGCTGCCGCGTGTCATTAACCCCTTAAACGCTGCCTGCGGGGGTCCCGATCGTTGAAACGGACTGCGGGAGGTCTCTCACCTGCCTCCGTGCGGTCCGATCGGCGATCTGCTACACTGAGCCTGCACAGGCAGGCTCAATGAGCAGATCGCCGATAACACTGATCAATGCTATGTCTATGGCATAGCAATGATCAGTGTATAAATCAAAGTACTGTATGAAAAAGTCCCCCAAAGGGACTTCAAAAGTGTAAAAAAAAAAAAGTTCAAAACACTATTACACTACCCCAAAACCCCTCCCCCAATAAAAGTCTAAATCACCCCCCTTTCCCATTATATAAATAAAACATATAAAAATAAATAAATAGATAAACATATAATATACCGTAGCGTGCGTAATTGTCCGATCTATTAAAATATAACAAGTGTCATTGCGAACGGTAAACGGCGTACACGAAAAGAGGGGAAAAAGTGCGCAAATTACCGATTTTATGTTACATTATATATATAAAAAAATTAATAAAAAGTGATCAAAACGTCCGATCTTCACAAATATGGTATTAATAAAAACTAGAGATCATGGCGGAAAAAATGACACCCCATACAGCCCCGTAGGTGAAAAAATAAAACCGTTATAAGCGTCACAATAGTCCCATTTTATTTATAATTAATTGCCAAAAAAAGGATTTCATAAAAAAATACATATATAACATTAGAGAATCTGTGTAACCTGCATATGGTTGTGTTCGGACTGACCTATAGAATAATAGTGTCATGTCGCTGTTACCATATAGTGCATTACGTAGACACAGGAACCCCCCAAACGTTACCATATTGCATTCTTTTTTGCGATTTCACCAATTTATATCTTCATAAATTATATATTTGGAATTCTATCATACATGTTATGGTAAAATGAAAGACGCCATTACAAAGTACAACTATTCCTGTAACAAATAAGCCCTTACATGGCCTGTAGATAAAAAACTGAAAGTGCTGGAGCTCTTAGAAGGGGAGGAGGGAAAAACGGAAACACTAAGATCAAAATTTGCGCGGTCCACTGGGTCATTTTGGGCCTGGTCCTCAAAGGGTTAACACCCTTAGCTGAGCTTGCTTCCTAGCAGGTGGGGACTGGCTGCAATGAGCAGACGGGGTCCCACCGTTAATGACGGGGGCACGCCACTAACCCCTTAAACGCTACGTTTAATGTCTAGACGACCCTGATTGCACCCATACATCCAGTGGTCGACTAGGGGAGTTCAGAGTGGCCCGCTGTGGTCCCAGGTGCTGCATGCTGCTATTAGCGGGCATGGTCCGATCGCTGTGCCCACTAATTAAATATTCAGATGCTGCTGTCAAAGTTGACAGCTGCATCTGAAGACTTCATTGCAGCCTATTCCCTGGTGTCTAGTGGGTGGATCGCACCCCCCCAATAAAAGTTTGAATCACCCTCTTTTCCCATTTTAGAAATAAAAATAAATAAATAATTTTATTTAATATATCTCATTCCTGATATTGCGCGGAAAACGGCGTAAGCGCCAAAATTTTCAAAAAAGAGCAAAACTGAGCATTTTGTTCGCATCAAATCCAGAAAAATTGTAATAAAAAGCGATCAAAAAGTTGCATATGCGCAATCAAGGTACCAATAGAAAGAACAAATCATGGCACAAAAAAATGACACCTCACACAGCCCCATAGACCAAAGGCTAAAAGCGCTATAAGCCTGGGAATAGAGCGATTTTAAGGAACATATATTTGTTAACAATGGTTTGAATTTTTTACAAGCCATCACATAAAAGAAAAGTTATACATGTTACATATCGTTGTAATTGTAACGACTTGAGGAACATATATAACAAGTTTTACTACAGGGCAAATGGCGTAAAAACAAATACCCCCTAAATAAAAAAAAAAAATTGTTTCCTGGTTATGCGGTGTACTTTATGCAAACATTCAGCCTGTCATTGCAAAGTACAATTAGTGGCGCAAAAAATAAGGGCTCATGTGGGTCTTTAGGTGAAAAAATGCAACTGTCCTTTTCAGTACAAGGGGGAAAAACGGAAGCGCAAAAATGCTAATTTGCCCGTCCTCTAAGGGTTAAGTGTTAGTGACCGGGACACACTGCAGGGTGCCCAATCACACTGCCTGACTGCCGGAGGTCTAATCCTTACCTCTGTGCAGTCCAATCTTCTGCTAGAGTCTGCCACAGGCCACAGGCAGGCTCTATCAGAAGATCGCAAAATATACTTATCCCTGCTATGCCATTGAAATCCCATGTGATAATGTAAAAGATTCCTGAGCGGACTATAAAAGTGTAGAAAAACACATAAAAATAATAAAGTTAATTAACATATAATATACAGTAGCGTGTGCAATCATCTGATCTATTAAAATAAAACAATATTGTTCCCACACGGGGAACAGTGTGAACAAAGAGAGGTAAAAAAAAATGCACAGATTGCTTTTTTAAAATTACATTTTATGTATAAAAAAAAATATATAAAAATTGATCAATAAGTCTGATCTAGAAAAAATGTTACTAATAAAAACTAGAAGTCATGGGGCAAAAAATTACACCCATACGACCCCATGGGTGAAAAAATAAAAGCGCTATAAGAGTCACAATGGGGCCATTTTAAATATACCTATTTGCAAAAAAAAAAAAAAGTTTTACTGCTAATAAAAATAGTAAAATGTTAGAAAACCTAGTGAACATGCATATCGCTGTGTTCAGACTGCCGTATAGAGTAACCAAAAAATGTCAGTTTTTACAGAAAGTGTATTACGAAAACATGGAAACCCCCCCAAAATTTGCGGAATCACATTTTTTTTTTACGCCAAATGACCCCATAAATGATATTTTGGGGGTTCTGTCATTTATTTTATGGCAGATTTACCATTACAGATTTTCCATTACAAAGTACACCTGATTCTGAAAAAAAATTAAGCCCTCACATGGCCCTGTAGGTGGAAAAATAAAAGCGTTATGGGTCTTAGAATGTCGAGGAGGAAATAACAAAAACGCAGTGACAGTTGGCCCAGTCCTTAAAGCCATTTCAGGTCCTTAAGGGGTTAAACATAATTTTCTTAAAAAAGACAAATTCATTTAAAACAAAAAATACTTAGCACACTTGTCACCGAAAAGGGCTTTGAAACGCAGTTTGAAGAGAGTCTGTGTGCAGGAAGAAATGCAAAAAGAATAATCTTTTCAGATATCCGGGGATGTTACATCCGGGAATGTAACGTGCCTAATTTGCTATCTACTGGATTAGAAACAAGAAACTTTAATTCTAATTTAGCACTTGAGCAGGCTTTGGTTGACCCATTGCACCTCATGGCCTTAGTACACAGTTCTGTGAGATTCCATACACTCATTTTCTCAACCTTGCTTGTTAATATAGAGAGAGAGAGGCACCTAGGAATAAATTAGACCTTATTACTGTCCCTTCTGAGTGTTTTATCACAAGTTTGTATGCATATCTTAAACAGTCTGGGCCTTTCTGTAAGACATGTAACATAGGGGAAAAATGGGCTCCATTGTTCATGCTGGAGACGGAACTTAAATTCATACAAGCAGCTATCTTTGCCTTTTCCCTAAACCCCTCCCCAAATTTCCTTACAGACTCTCTCACTGCCCGAAGTGCCATACCCCTAGGACCGATCTGTCTCATTGTGTCTGGACATGCCCTGGCCAACACAGTTCGGTCATATAGGTCCCTCTTGCATATTAACCCACCTACAGAAATTGATAATCAAGACCAATACCAACATTTCCCTCCAACAGTCAACTCCATCCTAACCTTAACCAAGCAATGTATCCTGCAGAAGCAGCCCTCCCCTTACACTCTGCCTATGGTTCAAATATTGGAACATCTAACATAATTGTTTTTCTTGGAGTGGAGGTTTTGTGGCAAAAGGACAAACTTACAAGAAAGTTCTTCAAGAAATGGAAGAGATTTATTAGCAAATACTTAAGTGTTCCAGAAATCACCTCTGCAGTAGAACCCTTCACCTCTGAGAGCACTGAAAATCTCGCTGACAAAACCCAGGCCTGCTAGCTCTAGCAATTTTTAAGAAATGCATGGAGTGCCCTCGACTGAATTAGAATCTACAGTAAGTGTACAGTTTGTAATTGATCTTAACTTTAAAAAAAGTCTTGATTTCTCGATTTCTCATTTCTCGATTTTGTCATAGATACTCTTTTGTACCAAACGTGGAATACCAATTATGTACACTATGTATGTCTGCTTCAGTACTGAGTTATGTATATTGAAAAAAAAAAAATCCTAATGAGTGGAAAAATATTCGCAAAAGGTCTTTTTGCGAATATTTTATTTGCATTTGGCTGATCTGCGCCTCTTTCGCCAGTGTGGCGGAGAGGGGGCACTACGGGGGTGCGGCAGCATGCAGAGGGGGCGCGGCCTCTGCGTGTGCTGCATTCATAATTTTTCCGTAGGAAAAATGATACTGAAACCTGGTTTCAGATTATTCGCACAGATGGGCTCCGTGCAATCCGGATTTATGTACAGGCAATGCGCCTCTACATAAATCCTCTGAGCTCCAGAGCTGCGGGAAAATTTGTAAGCCTGGTGTAAAAAACGCCAGACTTCATGAATGTCCCCCATACAGTCTTCATACAGTAACATAAAGTTAAACTGTCAATAAGGTGCATAACAGAGGCTCTGTAACTGTCCCCACTGGAGACCCCATTTAAGCAGAACCAAGAGACCTCAACCTGTGGACCCACGAGAAGGTGAGATGGTGACTTATGGACTGCTCCTAAAGCAGAAGGAACATATGTCCTGACTTTGGCTTTGATCCTAAAGCAGAAGGTGAGAGGGTGTCTGTCGACTTGGGACTTACCACTAGATGAAAAGTTGAGATAGTGTCTGCTGAAATTGGCCGTTACAGCCGATAATCATTTTGTGTAATACAAGACAACGATCAGCCGACATGATCAACTGATCGTTGTCTTTCAACAGGCTGAAACACCATTGATCAGCCTGGTAACGATCTGCTGCCATCGTTCCGTGTATTAGGAGCAGTGGCAGGAGACTGTCGCTGTCTCCTATGGGCTGCCCAGGCAACCCCCCTCAGTTCCCAGCGGACACCCTGGCAATTGCTCGCTGATCTTTCTTTTCCCTAAACCTGCTTCTATACTTCTGAGTTGGAAATGAGGGAGTAGGTTTTGCCACAGGAAGGGGGTGTCTGGGTAGCGTTCTGGGCCTATGCGTGGCTCTTCTACAAACTCCTTATCTGGGTCAGAAACTGGGCCTGGAAATGAACTTAAAGGGGGCTCAGGCAAGCTTGATGGCTTCAGTGGGACTGCTGCATGCTTAGGCACGCTTAACAGCTTTTCTGGGACTTCTACACCAGTCATTTACCTGAGCATCTGGGTCCAATAATGCTTCCCAGTATGATAGTTGTGGGCTGTATGGAACTGGCTTCTCATCCCAAACAGAATCAGCCTCCCAGTTGCTGGGCAATTGTGACAAGGGAGCTGCTTGCCATGACACCATATATTCCTCCTCCTCCTCCTCAGGCCCCCCCCATAAGCACTCATGGACACCTGGGTTCCTCATCTTCCTCAGACTACCCCCAAAGCACTGGTGGTCACCAGGGCTCCTCTGCCCCCTCAGGCCACTCCATAAGCACCTGTTAACGACCAGACTCCGAGTAAGCACCTTGCTGACAACTACCTGCACCACGCTACCAACCTGCCACCAAACTTTTCTAGTTTTACTTTCATATAGAGCCAGAAACACAGGGGTAAAGACGTAGATCCCTAGAGGAGGAAATTCAGGGGTCTAGATGCAACTTTTTAATGATATTTAACAGGCTTTTGTTTTGCAGGTGTTTATGCGTTTTTCTGAAGGGATTATGCCACAATAAAATGCAAACAGAAACGCTCGAAACAGCAGCTTTACCCATAGAAAGCAAGGTGACATTACAGAACACTTTTTGCTTTGAAAAATTTAAATTTTGTATGGGGTTTCACTGCAAAAGAGCCCCAAATTGTCTCACTCTTTAAGTTGCAAAGAGTTAGCTGTTTTATTGCGGTTGGTTTAAGGTTCACTTCGGAGGATTCCAAACTTTGCACCAAAGTTTGGTAAAGCTGTTGAACTGAACTTTTGAAAACTTCGCTCCTCTCTATTATAGTAGTATAAATTGGTTTTATCAAACTGCCTTCTGGCATACAGTACGTAGTCATAATTACTCAACCTCTATTGTAAATTGAGACTGTTTGCAAACTGTACAAACTTTTAGCTTTTTTGACAAAAATGTAGTAGTAGTCAACATGGATGCCAGTAAAGGCCCAGCAGTAGTCAACATGGATGCCAGTTAAGGCCCAGCAAAAACGGGGCAATGGCAGGCACACCTAATGAGGCTCCCCAAAACTAGGCCAGACACTGCAGGGCTTTGAACACACAGAGAGCCATTACAAGTGAGTGAGGAAGCTAGTGAGGCTCCCCAAAACTAGGCCAGACACAGCATGGCATTCAGCACACAGAGAGCCATTACAAGTGAGTGAGGAAGATAGTGAGGCTCCCCAAAACTAGGCCAGACACAGCATGGCATTCAGCACACAGAGAAAGTGAGTGAGGAATCAAGTGAGCCCACCCAAAAATTGGAGTAAGTCCAGGGGCTTGGATATGTAGTGGACATGAACCCGGGTGCTGACAGCAAACTGGCTGGGCCATTTGTTAGTCAGCACTCACCAACAAGGGTACACTTGATGCCTCTCGACCGGGGTGGTGAGGCCCCGTCCACGGCTACACAAAAAAAAAAAACCAACAGCAGGCTGGCTGGCGGGGGCGCGATCGGCGGGCCCCGGCAACCAGTCCCGCTACTCAGCAGACGTAGTGTGATGTCAGAGCATGGCAGTGAGGACACAGAGAACTATTAGAAGTGATACAGAAGCAATACAGTGTAGTGCCCACTAGTTTAGGGGGGCTTGACGGTGCTCTCTGGTATGGGCAACAACTGTACACACTTTCTGTCACCCCAATACAATGAGCAGTGAAGTAAGTTCTATGCAGGATGCACTACAAATCCCAGCTATACAGTGCAGTACACACTAGTTTAGGGGGGCTTGACGGTGCTATCTGGTATGGGCACCAACTGTACACACTTTGTCACCCCAATACAATGAGCAGTAAAGTAAGTTCTATGCAGGATGCACTACATATCCCAGCTATACAGTGCAGTACACACTAGTTTAGGGGGGACTTGATGGTGCTAACTGGTATGGGCAACAACTGTACACACTTTTTCACCCCAATACAATGAGCAGTGAAGTAAGTTCTATGCAGGATGCACTACATATCCCAGCTATACAGTGCAGTACACACAAGTTTAGGGGGGGCTTGACGGTGCTATCAGGTATGGGCAACAACTGTACACATTTTGTCACCCCAATACAATGAGCAGTGAAGTAAGTTTTGTGCAGGATGCACTACAAATCCCAGCTATACAGTGCAGTACACCAGGACCGCCAGCCCCCAAATCGAAAAAGAGTACACTGAGCACTTCTTAGGGGTCTGTATGCAACACCTAATGTCCCCTTTCTGTCAGCAGCCGGTCACCACAGTGTGCTGGTTAAATCGCGGTAGCAGCACTGCAACTCCCAGCCAGCAGTCTGTAGTAATAGTATTAATAAAAGCTTTTAAGCCCTGAAAATGGCTGTTTGTTTATATTGCTAGTATTCCCTGCCTACTGGAACGCTAAATCCTACACTGACGCTTTCCCTGACCAGCAGCAGCTCTATCCTTGATCTCTCACAGCATGTGTCGGAAGCAAGCACTGCCGGCGCCGAGTTTTTTATGGAAGGGTCATCTGATCTGGCCAACCAATTGCTCCTATCGACATGTATGGGTCCCACGTCATCGCAGGATGTGTTAAAGAGTCTCCTGCATGTTTATTGGCTGCGAAAAAGCGCGCAAACTTACAGGAAATGGATGATGAGATTTCCTCGAGTATCGCAAGATGCTCGTCCGAGTATTGAGTACCATAGAGTACCCTAATACTCGATCGAGTACCAAGCTCGGACGAGCACGTTCGCTTTTCTCTAGTTGTAATTGTAACAATTTAAGGAACATGTATAACAAGACAGCTTTACCCCAGGGTAATTGGGGTAAAAACAAATACCCCCCAAATAAAAAAAAAATGTGTGTCATTGCAAAGTACAATTAGTGGCACAAAAAATAAGGGCTCATGTAGGTTTCTAGGTTAAAAAATGCAAGTGCTATGGCCTTTTAAGCACAAGGAGGAAAAAAAACAGAAGTGCAAAAAATGCAAATTGGCTCTGTCCTTAAGTGGTTAATAATAAATGGGGAAAAAAGGGGTAGGACCCGCCAACAATTCATGCTTCCTTGAGACTCACCCTGAAATGAATTTTTGCCTTTTGCTGCTTATGTAGGTTGTTACTTCCAAGGTGGACTCATGTCGGTAGTGAAAGGCCACTCAGTCAGTTACTGACTGAGGTGGGAAACAAGTGCAGTCAGTGAATGGCTGAGCAGGCCATGACAGGGGAGATAAGTCTGTCTTGGAGGTACAGTAGCAGCCCATGGCTGTGTTTACAAATAGTATTTCTGACAGTCTATTGGTCAGTATTTGTTCAACCAAAACCAGAAATGGGTCAAAAACACAGAAACTGTAAAAAAAAAATATTCTCATTATAATTTTGCATTATTTTGTCAGTTCCACTCCTGATTTTGGCTACAAATATTGACCAAAATTACCAACACCTAAACTGAGTGCTGCAGTAAAAGAGGCCGCAGAATTTTTTTAGTTTTTTTTACATTCCCCCTAACCTAAATATATATATTTTCTTTTACATTTAACATTACACTTTAGGGTAAAATAAAGGTGCCATCAACAAATGAGTACAGATTCAACAAGCTCTTATTTACTGTAGCTCTGTCATTGTCAAAGTAAAACATTTACGGCTCTCAGAAGGCTTGGATGTAAAAGCAAACATGCAAAAATGTTAACAAGTTGGGTTTTCAGTGGGTTAATCTAGTTTTCAACCATAAACATATATTTGCTATTGGTCCTAGTATACAAAATACAGACAGGTACTGTATTGAATGTAAAATTCAAATACATCAGTATTATGACTACATCCTGATTTGCAAATAAAAAATGATCAGGTTAGTTAGAAATGACACACAGTATTTATCATGGATCAGTGCTTTGTTCTAATTCTCTTTTTATTGATCATTTGCCGTAATCCTATTAACAAATACTGCTCTATAGATACCCAGTTTTCCAATTTTACTCTTATTAAACAATGGTGTGATATGAGCTGTTAAAAGGGTTGTCTGGGGATTAAAAAATAAATAAAACTTTAAATTTGGCATACTTACCTACCTCAATCCCCCGCAGCCCTCACTTCGTCATTCCATTTGCTAATCTGCTTCCTTGTTGCTGTGACAATTTGATTTTAATGCCATGGCGCATGTTTTTATTGTTTTGTCATCCATTTTAAAGATGTGAAATAAAGATTCTACTTTTATTTAACTGGAGCGGTGGACAATCCATTATCCTATGATTCCTGCTTCCACCTGTTGGCACCAGGTGTTTTCATCTACCTGCTCCTTCCCAGGATCCCGCCACACAAACAGAGGACTAAGCACAAGATACAAGGGTGAGCTGACTGCAACCTGTTTTCTACTTTAAGCTCTCTGTTGACATCTCTGGCCGAGACAGGAACTCTGTCTCGGTTTTCTATGAATCCCCATAGAAAACCTCTCCTGCTATGGACAATTCTTGTCTTGGCCAGCGATGTCACCTGAGAGCACTGTGTCAGACCAAAAATAAAACCGTTCCTGCATGACATACAGCAGCTAATAAGTATGGGAAGACTTGATATATTTTTTAATAGAAGTAAATTACAACTCTTTTTAACTTTCTGACACCAGTTGATTTGAAAGAAAAAGATTTACGCTGGACAACCCCTTTAACTATTGATTAAGACAAACGTCTGGTAGCCTCCTGGTTTATTTAGGCATATTAGCTTCACTGCTCCAGTTCAGTGTGTTGGTGTACCAACACGCTGCAATGAAGCAGTGAAGCTAATATGCCTAAATAATTTGTTAATAAGGGTAACCCTTTAGCATCTTCGTTTAACTCTCACATCATTTGCACATGGTGTTCTGCTGTTTTCACTTTGCATTTTAGAAATACTGTCACTTTTGACCCAAAAGCCAATAATCCTACTTCTTTGCAACTTTATCAACCAAAGAAAAAATTGCAGAACTAATACGTGAATAAAATATATTTCTTTATTTAAACCAATAATAAATTACATAATTATCACCATGAGATACACAGAACTACAAAACTGGAGAGGGGAATAGGTGTCAGTGGGGTATATGTGACTAAGGACAAATGATAAATAAACAGGGGAACACCCCGTGTAAGGCACAGCTATATATATATATATATATATATATATATATATATATATATATTAGATGACCTCCTGTATGTGCAGGGCCAACACACAGGGCAAACACAAGTGTGTATAGTTGAACAAAGTAAACCCACTAATCTGCCCAGCAAAAAATAAGTACAAGCCCAAATTATAGACAGAAGGAGTGAGAAATAAAATAGCCAAACACAGAAAGGAAGGGGGGGGGGGGGGGGGGGGGGGCACCAGCTACCACACTGACATCTTACCACTCTTAAGCACAGACAGCCCGACGTACGTTTTGCTCACTTCATCCGGCGGCCTTGGACAACCACAATGACGTTTCCTGTGCTGGATATGTGCACACAGAACAAACAAACACTATAAAGAATAGTAAACAGTCCAGGTCACAACAATCAGGCAAAGGCATAGTCAAAATACAGGCAATATGGTCAGGGGCAGGTGGCAAGCAAGGGAGGTCAAAGATACAAGGCAAAGATCAGGAGATGCAAATAGTCAGAAGACACAAGCAGGCAGAGACAAAGTCAGTAACCAGAAATGAGTGCACAGACTGGGTTAGTTATATAGGAGGCCAGGGCTCTGATCCAGAACGTAATTGGACCATCCCCCTGATCTCCAAGCACAGACACCTGAGAACAAAACACAAATTAACCATGACATGGCCAGACAGAACTTAGCAGGTGAAGTCGGCTATGTCTATTAAATCAAGTGAGCAGATAAACAAATGTTCAGACATTGCAAAACAAAAGACAGGAACAGAATACAAGAAAATCAACGCCTTCTCGGCCGTACAGCATGAGCCGAGGAGCACATGACACCCTGCAAAGATACAATCCTGACACCCTGATAAAATGTATAGAAGTACAGTAGCGCAAAATAGCTTTTACATGTTTTGTACTGAGTTCAAGTTTGAATAGCTAAAATTTTGAATTTGTTTGGTTTTCTCTTTCTAGAGACCAGTGCATGATGGAAGTTCACAAGACACCCTCAGAGCTTAGTAATTTCTATGCCTCACAGCAGTGTGAAATTAAACAGATATTCCTAAGGGTGGGCAACATGTTTATGAAAGCAGCTGTAGTGTGAAAATAAGTAACAACTCAAAATTGCTTAAAGTTTTACTAAAATAAAATGTATATACGGTACTTTAACATTAAAAAATGTACAAAAGTATACACATACTCATTCCAAAGAGATTATGATGATCATCACAAATCGGATTCAACCTGAGTTTTACAAAAAGTTTGGAGTAGTTAAAATCCAAACATTTTGTTATTCATTTGTTTTGTCCATGTGACTCAGAGGTTAGCAGTGTTCTATACCCAGCCCAGCCACTCAGTGTGCTATACAGGAGCTCCTTCTGCCATTAACAGGTATTCCGGTTCATATATATATATATATATATATATATATATATATATACATACATACAAACACTCACGTTCAAAAGTTTGGGGTCACATTGAAATGTCCTTATTTTTGAAGGAAAAGCACTGTACTTTTTAATAAAGATAAATTTAAACTAGTCCTAACTTTAAACAAATACACTCTATACATTGCTAATGTGTCAAATGACTATTCTAGATGCAAATGTCTGGTTTTTGGTGCAATATCTACATAGGTGTATAGAGGCCAATTTCCAGCAACTATCACTCCAGTGTTCTAATGGTACAATGTGTTTGCTCATTGGCTCAGAAGGCTAATTGATGATTAGAAAAGCTTTGTGCAATCATGTTCACACATCTGAAAACAGTCTAGCTCGTTATACAAGCTACAAAACTGACCTTCCTTTGAGCAGATTGTATTTCTGGAGCATCACATTTGTGAGGTCAATTAAATGCTCCAAATGGCCAGAAAAAGAGAACTTTCATCTGAAACTCGACAGTCTATTCTTGTTCTTAGAAATGAAGGCTATTCCATGTGAGAAATTGCTAAGAAATTGAAGATTTCCTACAACGGCGTGTACTACTCCCTTTAGAGGACAGCAAAAACAGGCTCTAACCAGAATAGAAAATGAAGTGGGAGGCCGCATTGCACAACTAAGCAAGAAGATAAGCACATTAGAGTCTCTAGTTTGAGAAACAGACGCCTCACAGGTCCCCAAATGGCATCTTCATTAAATAGTACCCGCAAAACACCAGTGTCAACATCTACAGTGAAGAGGCGGCTGCGGAATTTTGGCCTTCAGGGCAGAGTGGCAAAGAAAAAGCCATATCTGAGACTGGCCAATAAAATAAAAAGATTAAGATGGGCAAAAGAACACAGACATTGGACAGAGGAAGACTGGAAAAAATTGTTGTGGAAGGATGAATCCAAGTTTGAGGTAATTGGATCACAAAGAAGAACGTTTGTGAGACGCAGAACAAATGAAAAGATGCTGGAAGAATGCCTGACGCCATCTGTTAAGCATGGTGGAGGTAATGTGATGGTCTGGGGTTGCTTTGGTGCTGGTAAGGTGGGAGATTTGTACAGGGTAAAAGGGATTCTGAATAAGGAAGGCTATCACTCAATTTTGCAACGCCATGCCATACCCAGTAGACAGCGCTTGATTGGAGCCAATTTCATCCTACAACAGGACAATGACCCTAAACACACCTCCAAATTGTGCAAGAACTATTTACAGCAGAAGCAGGCAGCTGGTATTCTATCGGTAATGGAGTGGCCAGCGCAGTCACCAGATCTGAACCCTATTGAGCTGTTGTGGGAGCAGCTTGACCGTATGGTACGCCAGAAGTGCCCATCCAACCAATCCAACTTGTGGGAGCTGCTTCTAGAAGCGGGGGGTGCAATTTCTCCAGCTTACCTCAACAGATTAATAGCTAGAATGCCAAAGGTGTGCAATGCTGGAATTGCTGAAAAAGGAGGATTCTTTGACGAAAGCAAAGTTTAATGTAAAAACAATGTTATTTCAAATACAAATCATTATTTTTAACCTTGTCAATGTCTTGACTCTATTTTCTATTCATTTCACAACATATGGTGGTGAATAAGTGTGACTTTTCATGAAAAACACAAAATTGTTTGGGTGACCCCAAACTTTTGAATGGTAGTGTATTGTATATGTATGTATGTGTATATATATATATATATATATATATATATATATATATATATATATATATACATACATACACTGTTCTTTGCATAGACAATAACAGGGCAAGCAGGATAAGGCTATAGTCACACAACATCCATAAAAGGAAAAAAAAGGTCCACTTTTTGTGTTTAAATAGACGTCCATTATTGCATCATTTTTATTGACTTGACTAAAATGCATTGAAGGAATAACGGCCGTCTTTTGCACACATTGTATTGAATGCGTCTACCTCAAAAGACGTCCGTCATTCAATACAATGTGTGAAAAAGACGTCCGTTATCCTATAGACTTCAATGCATTTTAGTCAAGCATATTAAAAAGATGCAATATCGGGCGTCTTTTTAAACACAAAAAGCAGTCACCTTTTGCCTGATCAGGACATTGTGTGAACATAGTCTGATTCTAAATTTGAACTGGACTCAAATCCAACACACATCTGCCAGATTCACCAAATCGCACCCAAACGCAAGTCTTGAAGTAGTTTTCTACTATGCCTGTCCCCTACGTTCCTTTGGGGTAGACAGTAGATTGAAGTTATTGTTACACCCTTTGTGACAGTGGCTCATAGGTCCTCTCTTTATAGAAAGAAAGTATTAGTATGACTAGTGTAAAATCTGTACTTGTGAGATACATTGGCTCTTATAAGTGCCAATCTGGCATGGTCCATGTATTACTCAGTAAAAAAGAGAGTTAAGCAAATCTTCAAAAAAAAAAAAAAAAAAATTGTCTATTCTAGTTTGTTTCCTGATTGAATTTCAAACCTGTAAAATTGTTTTCACAGTTTCTAATCTATAATTTTGCTTTATTGTTACACCAATAACTTACAGAATGAAAGGATAGAGAATCTCAAGTAAACAATTAAAAATGAGTAAATACTTGATCTTATTGATCCAGTTTAATATGTAGCAGCCATTTGTCCATTGGTAATTAATTGTTCATGATATAGAGTTTCTTTTCTCCACAACTTTGTGATTTTTATAGGTATTTCACTAGCCTTAATTTGTTAAACCTGATCGAAATAGTGCCCTGTTTGTTAAATGTCCAATAAATGAAGGCTATTATGTTTTATCATCTTTATCATTAAAATCTAAAGCTTGTCAAGATGCCAATGTGTTAGCCTTGAAATTACTTGTATTATATGCTTTGTGTAATAGTTTCCTGAGTTCCAATGGTATTCTTTCTAAGATCAATTCCCTTGCCAGAATCTGAAATATTCATCTTTTCTACTAAGGAGAAAGACAGCCACAATGTATTTAGTTAATGATTTCCCATTGGAGTTGAACCTAGAAGCTGCTTATTATAAACCCGATGGATTATTTATTTCTCTATATGTCATTTACTGCTTCCTGCGAGTATTTATCAGTGCCTGCAGAGCACTACAATGGGTGTTCTCAGAGAACTTGATTCAGACTGATTTTCAATGTAGAAAAATTGTACAAATGATACATCCTACCATGCCCTTTGCTAATAAGATATCCATGAATACTATATGATAAAATAAAATTCTGAATGTTAGATTTTCCACAATTTCTCAGCTTGTTGATAAAAGTTGTCATATGCATGTTCTCAAAATACATCAGCTTGAACCAGGGAATCGTAACAATGTCATTCAAGTCGATTTTATGCATATATGCAACATTTGTTCTGGTGAGCAGATGACTTTCTGTGACATTATTCACCCACGTTTTGGGATCTAAGATATGATCAAGTCTTTTCTACTTAACATTAAAACATTACTTTTAAAAAAACAAACAGGGAAGTACTTTAATGTTGAAAACTGAAAACTGCTAAAATTGAATTAAATAAAAATGCCCTCTTGGATATAGTAAGTTTTAAGTATCAGTCTACCTTTGCAATCATGAAAATGCAATAATAAATGTGTTCAATATTTTAGAATTTATTGTCAGAAAACTATTTATTGTTTGAATCAGCTTTGTATGTTAAAAGAAACCTGTTAACATTTATTAGGGGAACCCATGGCTAGGTAAGGAGGCATGAGGGTGGTGCTCAGAAGCTTATATTCACACTTTTCCCATTCCCCGTCCAGGCTGATTTACTCCCGCAGGGCCCTTTCACACTATGGTAATGGCACAGAATAATCTCTGGCAGATTTCGTGCCCTGGCTCCACCACGCTCCTGTTAGAAGATCTACCTGTCCCATAGGCGCCATTCTATTCTATTAAGGCAGATTCTGCCGTCTGGCCGAGCCTATGGCACGGGCAGATGTTTAAGCAGGAGCACGGTGGAGTGAGCGCACGGAATCCGCCGAAGCTTGTTTGTGAAATTTCAGTAGTGTTTAAGGGCCCTCAATGCTGGTCATTGCCAGAAATTCACTGAGACTACGAAAATAGAGTTGTTTTTTTTAATGAAAATGTTACACCTCAGAAGACTTGTATGGGGCAGCTTCCTAACATTGTGCAAGGTACAAGATACTGGGATTAAAAGGGATTAGAAGGCTTAGAGACCTGCCAGATTTCCTTTAAGTAGAAATGAGTGAACCTACTGAATGTGTTTTAGGACAATAAGCTCTAAACAGCTATTAAATTTAATTCTAATTCATACAGGAACAGAGATCGAAAAAAGAAAGGAATACCTGCTTCTATAAAAAGGCATGCACAGAGAGAGTAAGATCTAGTAGAACACACAAGAAGCAGCACGGAACACCGAAATGCCGACACTGGACACGGCAAAGTCTTTTCGTTTAAAAGTTTTAGCCTTAGTAGGCCCTATTCTGTTTGTTAATTAAATTGACCTTAAGGGTAGTTTCACACGTACTATATTGCAGTGGAATAGATGGTGCGGATCCGCGGCAGATTGGCAGCAGATTTCATCTAATTAACTAAACACAGCATCAAATCTGCACCATCAAATCTACTGCGGATCTGCTGCAGATCCTGTATGTGTAAACGCACCCTTAAAGCTTTTTTATTACTTTTTTTATCCATGTGGCTGCAGTAAAACTAACAATTTACAGCTCAGAAAATGTACTTAATGATGTCTTGATGTCTGCCCCCATACTCATGTTTTAAAAATGCAGTACAAAAACAAACAACAACAAAAACAAACATACAATCAGAATATAAAAGCACAAAAAATTGATTTTTAAGTGTAGGAGCTATTTTTTTTCCCTTTTTAAGGTTTATATGTTATGGAATATTTTTTATGTCTTGAATATGTAGGTGAAGATTGAGTCCTCAGAATCATTTCTGGTGGTAAGTCCAAGGAAGCACATTCCCACACCATCAATTTTATGGTTTTGTGGTGGTAAGGTACAAGAGATGGAGCCCTTTTCTTTCAAGACACTCATGCAGTAAAGGTCAGAGGGTTGCATAGTCATTTTCTTTTGACCTTTATTGGGAGTTAATACTAATGCATTTTTTTGTGGTCAGGTAAGAATATGGGTTTCAATTTTTCATTCTGGCTTTAATTTAAAGTTTGTTATTTATTAATGTATTTTTATGTTATGTAGTTATTTTCTTTACAGTAAAATGTATGCACAATGTCACAGCGAGTACGGATTTATTTTTTTATGTAAAGTGCAGACCTTTTCACATTATTTGGACCATCTTTCTGCTCTAGTAGTAAACTAAATAGCTTTGCCTCTTTATCCCTAAAGAGTATATAAAATGTATACTATATGATCTTAGATTTGTGAATGCCTGTGAATTGTGGAATCCTTTAAAATATAATACATTTTCGGTCTCTGTTTTATGAGAGGTAATTTAAACTGTAAAGGTAATAAAAACTCTGTATTCATGGACCAATGCACAAGCCATAAAGTGAGATCATAGAATGATATAGAACCCATGCATGAATAGCTTATCAATTCTTATGGAAAATATCTCTGCATAGTTAAATTCAATTTGCCTTAATTTAATTCTGGACAATGCGCTACGTTGTTTTTAATTGAATATCGTTCAGCTCGACATAAGTAGTATAAATACGAAAAAGCAATCTACTGTGTGCCAGTATAATCATTGAAAAATATAACAAGATGATATACTGATGATAGTGGGGACACTTCTTTTTTATACTTTTTGGGCTTTAAAAATTTTTCAAGCAAAATAGTATACCTTAGACCCATTTAAAAAAGAAAATGGAGGACATTTATCAAGGGGATTGTGAGTAATTTTTTGTGAATAATTGCATTTTTCACCCATTTTTGGTCTAAGTTCTATTTATGAACCAATATTCGACAGGTGAATATTTTTATATGCAACTTTTTTTTTTATCTGCCTGTTTTAAGTATTCACCCAAAAGTTTGCATAGTCCGGGATTATCATTTGCGACTTTTTAAAAAAAGTCACATAAACAGGCGCAAGCTTACGTCTGGTCAGAACCAGGTGAATAAAACTGTGCATATTTTTTCATAGTTGTGCCTTTTTTGCGCCTTTTTATTTAGATGCATTTACTATGGCAGTGCTACATGTTAATGATTTTAGAACAAAATACACACCAATCCCCATTAGAATAGTTCCACTTATTAGACTCCTTAGTAAATGTCCCACAATATCTTTGCAATCAGATTGCCCATTAGGGTATTTGTAAAGCTATTCACATTGTCAGTTTTCAGTTTTTTGTTTTTTTTTTAGATCGATCACATAAAATGAATATGACAGCAGTAGTGCACAATGGACTACCTTGACTTATAACAAGGTTCACAGGATGCTATCATGGAGTCTGTAATTTTTTTTATTTATTTATTATTATTATTTTAATATTGTAGCCTTAGAATAATGACCTTTTGTAGTCACATTGTTGCTTTATATGTGCTTCATCCTAGGATAGCGTAAATAAACATCAGCAGCCTATGTAGGTAACAGACTACAATTCCCATCATGCTTTGTTGATATCTAGTCCAGACTGTCCTTATCCACCTGTATTTCACTGATCGCTAAATACAATGAGGGAATTTATAATATGCTTTCACTAGAAAACTAGAGTAAAAAATTGCACATTTTTGCACAACACTTTCAATTTTTGTGCACTTCTTTGCACAAAACACATGAAAAGTTGCACATTTTTAAGCAAATAAGGGATTGCTAAAAATGTGCAACAATTTTACACCAAAACCTACACAAAAGGGACTGATAAATTCTCCTCACTGTGCATGTTATATTGTGGTCTCCCACTTTTATTTCTAATTGCTATTTTCTGTTTTGTTTTTTATCACAAGACATATGTATCACTCCTATAACTGACCAGAAAAAAAAGCTAAACTTCAGGTTGTAATCCTAGAAAATAGGCTATAATACCTATTTGGCAAGTAAGTGGTCAGGGATTTCAATTTGAAACTACTGAAAATAGAAAATTACTTTTTAATTTTAATTTGAATTGAATGCTTCCAAAGAAACTTGTTTTGTATACCAAAATACTTCTTAAGGCTACCTTCACACATACCGGACCACAGCGGATTTCACACTGCGGGTTTGCAGCGAAATCCGCTGAGGATCATGGTAGTGTGAAGTAAAATGCGTCACATACCCGCAGCAGAATTTTCATTCCGCAGCCAATATGTGACTCGGCCCCTTTAACCCCCCACCGCCCATAGCCCCCAGCCCGGAGCATACATTACCTGCTCGGCTCCACGGCTGTGAGTGAGGCTCCCCTAACCCCCCATCAGCCAATCAGTGCATGGAAGCACTGGTTGGCTGATGGGGAGCAAGGGTAGTCGGGAACCTCACACACAGCCGCGGAGCCGAGCAGGTAATGTATGCTTTAAGCCGGGGGCTTCGGGCTGCGGCTGCGGGCAGTGGGGGGGGGGGTTAAAGGGGCCAGGTTACATACCCACATAGGAATGAAAATTCTGCTGCGGACATGTAACACCATAGACCTTCACACTACCAGGATCCGCAGCGGATTTCGCTGCAAATCTAGTACGTGTGAAGCTACCCTAAGGAACAGCAAATCTAGTACATGTGAAGCTACCCTAAGGAACATTTAACTGGTAGTTCTCCTTTAAGTTAGCAAATAATGGGTTGGACAGAGTTATAAAATGATTTAGTATGTAATTCATGCATACATTTGACTATTAAAAGTCATATAGAGATGCACACATCTGATATAAGCAGCATCCTTGCTGTGCAGCTGAAATTGTAATGAGGAATAAGTCAATTGAGCTTCATGAAGATGAGAGAAAAACTCACTAATACGTGCAAGCCTGTCTGCTAGCATACCAAGCTGCTCCCGATATTGCATAAATTAGCACAAGCTACTTATTACATATGGCATGGGCAGGGCTGTTACTGCTTGAGAACCAGAGTTATCCTTATGTGTCTTTTCCTAGGCTGTGTTGTCTTGTTTAGGACACAGCACAAACCAGTGACATCACAATCAGGACATTGTGTCACCTTAGCAAAAGATCCACTAGCATAGTTGCCAACAGTCACGTTTTTGGCGGGACTGTCCTGATTTTAAAGAGACAGTCCCATCAAAATAATGTCCCAGGCATTTCCCGGGAAGTCCCGACCCCGGGGCCGGCCCTCCCATACCTTTAATTGTAAGCTCCCACTATAATTGCTAGAGTTATTTGCACTGCTGGGTCACCTTCAGCATTGGGTAATGTGACAATAATCTTAACAAATCTATACTTACCTGTCCATGCTCCAGTAGTGTCCTCTTCTGCTTCTTCAGTCACCTCCAGCCTGTTCAGGTAATCACTGACTGAGGGACAGAGAATTCGCCAGTGATTGGCTGAGCAGGATTTGCTTTCGTGAAATCAGCCCACTCAGCAAATCACTAGCTGCGGTGCTGTCACTCAATGATTGCCTGAAGACATGAAGACACAGAAGAGGACATCAGGTAGTGGAGACAAACCTTTTTTTTTTGCAACTTTTTTGCAAATTTAGCAATCCGGTTGATGGACTGCCTACTAGGGTGGGACACCCATTGGCTGCAGTCACTAATTTGGTGAGCAGAAAATCCATCAGCCATGTAATACAATACCAAGTTGTGATGTCATCCGATATAATCTCACAGACCATGTCTTCACAAGCCTCACAGTTCTTCTGACCTGGAGGTTTTGCAGCCTCGTCACACTTGAGAGCAGTCACTTATTGTGTGACTGAAGATGCCTGGAGTCACTTTTAATGAACATCCTTAGAGAGAAACCTGCACTCTAGAAGAGGGAGTGATTAGGACCTGGAGCGGTACAGCCAAAGTGATGCAGTTTTCCCTTTCCAGACCTGTGAGTGTCACTTTATCAGACGATGGAGCTGCCCTAGCGGGGCAGAAACCTCCTGCTACTAATATAAGAAGTGTCGGACTGGGCCAGAGGATCCTCCACTGGGCCTGCAGCCCAGAACCCACGTAATCAGTGTAACTATTGGGCTGATATGGAGCCAAGCGCATAAGCTGGCCTTGTAGCCTTGTCCTTTAACCCCTTAAGGTCAAAGCCAATTTTCGTTTTTGCGCTTTTGCTTATTCCATTTTAAGTTTAAAAGTCAACAGCGCTTGCATTTTTTCACCTAGAGACGTATATGAGCGCTTATATTTTGCGAAACCAATTGTACTTTGTAATGACAGGCATTATTTTTCCATAACATATGCTGCGAAACCGGAAAACAATCATTTGCGCTGTCAAATTGAAAAAAAAAATAATTTGTTTTGATTTCGGGGAGTTTTGCATTTACGCCGTTCGTCCCATGGTAAAACTGACTTATTATGCATGTTCCTCAAGTCGTTACGATTACTATGATATATAACATGTATAACTTTTATTGTATCTGATGGCCTGTAAAAAATTCAAACCGTTGTTAACAAATATACGTTCCTTAAAATCGCTCCATTCCAAGGCTTATAGCGCTTTTATCCTTTGGTCTATGGGGCTGTGTGAGGTGTCATTTTTTGCGCCATGATGCGTTCTTTCTATCGGTACTTTAATTGCGCATATACGACTTTTTGATCACTTTTTATTACATTTTTTCTGGATTTGATGCGACCAAAAATGCGCAATTTTGCACTTTGGAATTTTTTTGCGCTGACGCCGTTTACCGTGCGAGATCAGGAATGTGATTAATTAATAGTTCGGGCGATTACGTGTGCGGCGATACTAAATATGTTTATTTATTTGTTTATTTATTAATTTATATTTATAAAATGGGAAAAGGGGGGTGATTTGGACTTTTATTAGGGGAGGGGATTTTTTATTAATAAAAACACTTTTTTACTTTTTTTTTACATGGACTAGAAGCCCCCTTGGGGGGCTTGTATATACATAGCACTGATCTCTCATAGAGATCAATGCTGTGTATTTACACAGCAAAGATCCATCAGATCGGTCATAGATTACTATGGCCTGCTGCAGGCCATAGCAATCTATTGCTGAGCCGGGATCAGCGTCATTCCGACGCTGAGGCCCGGCACGGGCAGAAGAATGGATCTCCCCCCCGCGATCGCATCGCGGGGGGGAGATCCGACCCACTAGACACCAGGGATAGTGTGCATAAAGCACTTCAATGCAGCTGTCAGGTTTGACAGCTGCATTGAAGTGCTTAATTAGCCGGCGCTGCAACGGGACCCACGCCGGCTAACAGAGGCACTGCCCGGCTGCACGTGTCAGCCGGGATCAGCGCCGTTCAGAGCGGGGTCCCGACGGGACCCCGCTCTGAACACCCCCCGCGGAACCATGACGTATCAGATACGTCATGGGTCGCTAAGGGGTTAATCAACCGGGTACTCTGAGCCAGCATCACTGGCAGCACCAGATGGCTAACCATAAGCCAGGCGTGAATTTTGTGTCTTTTTTTTTAAATAATTACAGAGGGGAGATTACTTAATGGGGTAGGGGACTGTCTGCTGTGGGGGTGCTAACTATGGGGGGGTAAGGGAGTATATTTTACGACCAGGGGGCATTATCTACAGGGCCAGGCCTACAACATTACAACAAACAGGATACTACCTATAAGGTGGTATGTACTAGAGGGGAGTAGCAGGGGTATTAACTACAGGGGGATATCTACCATACAGGGGATGCTACCTATGGGGGGGGCTATCAGGGGGGACTACCTGCAGGGAATACCTACTACATGGGGGAATATTACCTAGAGGGAGACATCTACTACATGGCGCATCACTCCGTAGGTAATCTCCCCAGTAAATATACTTGGATTTTATTCTTCTTGGATTTTATCCCCCATACCCTAGAAGATTGTATGCCCCATCTTAGGCATCCCCCATTAGTAATCCCCTCTCCAATGGGCTTTCTACTGGGGGGCTAGCAGGCATTTTAACTACAGGTAAAATCTACTACACAGGAAATACTACATATTTGGGGTCTAGCAGGAGGACTACCTTCAGAAGGATGCCTACTCCATGGGGAGTAGGCATCCTAGGGGATACTAGGGGAGGGCTAACTAACAGAGAGGTTATGCACAGGAGGTTGCTTACTACATGGGGTTTTCGCTCATACTATCTATTGGGGAGGGGATTATTTACAAGGGGGATGCCCTTGCGGGGATACTTCTGGGGCATGAGGGCTAAAATCCAGGGAGAATACCTACAGGAGGATACAACTACAGCGTAATGACTACATGGGGATACTAACTGTGCAGAGATGCCTAACTACTATATGGGGGCACAGAGAATGCCTATACTAAATGAACGAGACAACAATTTTTGGTTGATTCTGCAGAGACGGGCCACAAAAAGTTTTCATAAGGCCCGTGCCAGATGGAAAAGAAAGGAAAAGTGAGCGACTCGGATCAGAGAAAACATCATCTGGAAGTCACTGGATTTAATGTACTTCCTTATGGGTCAGTGTAATAGGGGGACACTGGTCTTTGCACAGTGGATGGTAATTAGTAATGATTTTAGTCACTATGTGGTAGTAATGGTGGTGGTGAAGTTGTGGCAATATTTGTTTCTTTTCGTATTATTGGTCTTTTTGCTAGTATTAATGGTTTTGGTATACTTTGTTTACTTGATGTTGATTAGTAATGACGTAGTAGTGATAGTACTGACAGTTATTTACTGACAGCAGACAGTCTGGGACCCTCAGGATATGCTGGGAGTTGAAGTACAGTGAATAGACAATACTGATATCCGCTGGGGCTGTAGAAGGAGTAAGTGCTGGACTTTTGGGGCTGATATTTGTGACCCACAGATTGCAGTCATCATTTATTAGTTTCCCAGCATACCCTGAGAGCTTCTAAGAATGCCATCATGTAGGGCAAGAGAGTTGTAGTTTTTCTAAAAACTTGGTATTTACAAGGTAGTGGTAAACATCCTGGACCCAGATAAATCCAGGAGGGAACCAGGTCAGCAAGTCGCTTCTCATGTATTCTTTATTTGTGGGCCCCCGGTATCATTTCTTGCCCCAGGTACCCCACAGTCCGACACTGCATATAAGCATTTCTAATTGGTGGGTACAGTTATGACTTACGTAAAGGTGCTCATTAGAAGTGCTTATAGTTTAAGGTATAAGGGAGCTGGCTTGGGGGATAAATCCCTGGCACGGGGGTGACAGGTTCCCTTTAATTATGTTTGTGCTGCCTGTATGAAGATCAGTGCCTGCATTTGCAAAGTTTCCCCAGCAGGTGGACAAGTTTAAACCGCATATAGTATAGTTCCCTAGGAATGTACTGACCCTCTGCTGGATGTGCTGGATCATCCTGTTCTGCACGCTCACAGGCTGACTGTTGCAGGGAGGAAAACAATGTGATTCTGTCCAGGGGAGGCTCAGAAAAGATGCTGTTCCTTAAAGGCTTCTGCTGGAGATTCCTAGAGCTCTCTGTTGGGATTATATCCTTACACAGCAACTTCCTGTGCAATGATGTGCAGGTCTGCTCAGACATGTAACAGCAGGCAAAGGCACTTGGACTGGGTTCACACTGACGTGGCTCACTCTATTGTCAGTTTCTGAACTGTTCTTAAGACACTGGTGATACATGTGCTAGGATGTGAAGTTTAGTACTGTTATTGATTTTGTATCTTATAGGTAAACATTCGCCTGACTGTGGGGGAGGGGCAAGGTTTTATCATTAAAATGTAATGCAGGGGCGTAGCGAGGGGGGGGGGGCAGCTGCCCCGGGCGCAGAGATCAGGGGGGCGCTATCACAGGGAGCAGAGAGAGAAGGATCATAATGGATGAGGCAGCCTGGAAGCATCCTGCCCTCTGTCAGTGTGGGGAGACAGGAGACTATTTTAACTTGATCAAAAGAGGTATTTCCCATACTGTACTGTCTCCTGGCTGCTGTTTAGCTATAATTTGCGCAAAATTGCTGCATTTGTACCGAGATTTTGCGCAAATCAGGGCTAAACAGCAGCCCGGTGACAGTAAAGCAAAGTTACTGTAGATGGTGAAGGACCTTGACATGTGACTATGATGTCACCGCAGGTCCTGTATGTACACTGCACTATGGAGGAGGAAGAAAGAAGATACAGGTGTGTGGGAAGGGGAGGACAATCAGGGGTGCATAGTCTGGGGAGGGGGGTGAAGGGTGCCCAGTCTGGAGTGGGGAGGGGCAGGGGGGTACAGGGTGACACCAGTCTGGGATGGGGGGAGACACACAAGAGAGTGTCCAGTGTCTATTTAGGGGTCTGGTCTGGTTGTACATTATTCTATACTTAACCCCTTAATAACTGCTCTCTCCAAATATACTGTATGTCACATTTATATAAACCTCACCTACTATCTGCAGAGGTAGGGAACCTTTTTCAGTTGTTGCAGAACTAAAACTCCCATCATGTCTGGACAGCCAAAGTTTTAGCTTTGACTGTCCATGTATGATGGGAGTTGTAGTTTAGCAACAGCTGGAGAGCCAAGGTTCCCTTCACCAATCTTTAAAGCACCTGTATCTGTATATACAGCGACCATGATACAAGAGTCATTTTTCTAAATTATTTCTATTTTGAATTTGGTGATGGAATACCTTACTGGAGGTGTTACTGCTGTTGTCTCCGCTGCTGAGTGGAGTTTATTGAACCTCGGGAAATCCTAGGTTTGATTGAACTTGAACATTCACGAACCTGCCGCATTAGATTGCTGATGCCTTCCTGGTCCATGGGGAAGGAGGAGAGTGCCCAAATACTCCCTGGAATTCCAGTCGGTACCTGGGCAGTCCCCTCCTTCCCCATGGACCGGGAAGGCATTGGGAATCAAATGCGAGGTTCGATCAACTCTACTGCTGAGCGTACCTGAGCATTAGGGGACGGCACCATAGAATCACATTACACTGGGTGTCACACTGGAGATAGATCAGGAAGCTTCGCCTCCTAATTCACAGATACAGACAGCAGGGAGCGGAGACAACTGCGCCTCCTCAGGTACAGACAGCAGGGAGCGGAGACAACGGTGCCTCCTCAGGTACAGACAGCAGGGAGCGGAGACAACAACTCCTCCTTAGGTAAAGACAGCAGGGAGCAGAGACAACGGCGCCTCCGTTAAGGTACTTAGGGACCAAATTTAAAATGGAAAAAATGGAAATACTTTAAAAAGTGCTGATTGAACCCAGAGCTGCCTGATAATCATTCTTTATAGAAACATTTCAGGTACAGAGTAAATATGACATTATGTATCCCGTATTGTGAACACCACACTAGTGCTGCCAGTAGAGATAAGCGAATAGCTCATCTAACCAATCTCTCATCTAAACTTCATTAAAAAAAAATTATACCAGAAGTGAAGGGACAACATGCTTACTGCGCACATAAGGGGGAGGGGGGCGGGCGCCAAATTGAATCTTTGCCCCGGCTGCAGTAGAGCCTAGCTACACCTCTGATGTAACGATGCTGCATTATAGCTGTATCATGTACCAGCTAGCAATGCTGCATTGTTCCACTTTACATTAGCTTGTATGTCTGCCTTATATAGGTGACCCTATGTTTTTCATAGCGACATCTGTTCAAACTGTTTATTGCTGCAGGTCAGTGGAGGGAGACATGAGAAGTAAGCCCCTCCCCGTCCTTTTATTTTTTTTCTTCTTTACTTTCTTGACCCATAACACCAGTACAATCCACAGCAGGAAATCTGCACCATAATCTGCTTGTTTTGCTGCAGAAGCTGTATAGCAAAAAAGGATGACTCTGGACATGACCACTTTTTTCAATATGGTCGGGAGGGGGTGGGTGAGAACAATAACATTCACTTACCTCTCCGGACCCAGCGCTGACGCCTGCATACCACAGCTCTGGTCTCCTGGTTGCTGGCTGCTTCCTGAACTGAGATTTGACTTGGGCATACCTCGCAACTTTGCTGGGAGGAAAGAAGGACATTCATGTCACCATGCGCCCATATCTACATCACCTACTACCATTATATAAGAAATAATATTATCACCACACCTTTACCATGTATTGCCTGCAATGACATGCCGCACAGCCAATCACTGGGGTTTAGGTCAGAATCAGAAGACACGATCAGCCAATGATTGTGTGCCTATAGGATTAACGTGTTTGTTTACACCATTATTGTTCCAATGTGTCTATATGATAGCTAGCAGCAGCTGATCATTGTCATTTTCTTTTTAAGCCAAAGCCAGGAATGGATGTGAGAAGAGGAGAAATCTGTCTTTCCTTTATGACCTGTTCTCCGTTTATAGTCTGTTCCAGCTTTTGGCTTCAAAAGTCTGTCAAATAATCTGTCTGTGTAAACGCACCAACACATTGAGCACTAATGTGCCAAAAGTGTCCTGATTCAGCAGATTATCACTCCACGTAATAGGGCCAACACAGGGGTGGTGGTTGGGGGGGGGGGGGGGGGGGTCACAGTTGCCAGAAGTGTGGTGTGTGTGTGTGTGTGTGTGTGTGTGTAGGGTACAGGGTAGCAGCTGGGGGGGGAGTGACATAAATGCTACAAGACTGTGTTTGCATAGCAGACTGGGGACATTTGGGGATTGCTCTGAGACACCCCTCTCTGTCCCGTCACTCTGTCCCATCTCTCTTCCTCCTTACTAGCTACAGTCTACAGCTCCAGTACTTGACATTTACCGCAGAAAGCAGGACATGAGGGGGGTTGGTCTGGAAGCCGCAGCATGTAGCTGGAGGTGAGAGCCTGTGTTCTCCTCCTCACCACCCTGTGTAATCTGGGTCCTGGGATGGTTCTGTGTGCAACTTCATAACAGCAGCAGCCAGAGCAGGAGTTCGGCAGCCTGTAGACTAGTTGTATTTGCAGACTGCTGATCTCCTGATCTGGCAGCTGCTGTTCTGAGGCTGCACACAAAACCATCCCAGGACCCGCTGATGGCACCTGTAGTTCTAAGGCACCTATGGCACACACCTTATAATGTGCCCGGACACACTGTGCTTCCCAACACTGTCGGCCCTGCCCCCCCCCCTTCCCGCCTAAGAGGACATACCCCTTGTCCTGCATGGCAGCCACTGCCCTGTCTGAAGTGCTGCACGATGACTCTCTGTGGGCCAGTCCTGCCTTCCCCCTGGCCCGGCAGTGGGACACATGGAGGCTGTCCTGAGACGGCAGGACATCACCTCAAAATCAGGACTGTCTTGCTGGATCCGGGACTGTTGAGAGGTATGGACTTGGAATGTGACATGGCAGGCCCGGTCAGCCAGTTAGCGTCAGAGGTGGGACACTGCTAGAGCCGTTAACTGGCCAAGCACTCCTCCCAAGTCCTTTCTCACCACCAGGTAGCTTCTAGGGGAAAAAGGGGGTAGTATGTGGGTGTCAGCATCCCCGGCCACATTGAAAAAAAATATTCTGCCTGGAGTTTACCCTTAGGGCTGTTTGCAGAATGAATCTGCACATGCTAAATTGCTTTTTGAAAATCGTAACAATGCATCTTGTTCTGGATTCTGAACAGATCTGTTATTTGGGTACCTTGAATAAGTCATCATTTTTGGATTCCCAAAGCATCAGACATTCTATAGGAGCTGACACTGGGATATCCTCAAATTCCAGCTGAAATTACTTAAAGGGTACCTTTATCAGACAGAAGTCAAAAGTTATTGATCACAGCCAACAACGACTCTGATCAGAAGATATAGCCGTGGAGAAATCGCGACAGCCTCTGTGTGCACTGTAGTTATCACATTTTACTTCTTCATGCTAAGGCAAATTGTGAAATCTATGTTAACACCAAGCATTGCTCATACTCCAAGCTCTTACATGAACTTTATATCTGTACATACACTTATACTGGTTTGGTGGCTAGCTTATCAAGCCACCCTATTTTATGGCTTGACCATTTTGTCACGTCTATGTCAGTCCTTTGTCAGTCCTAAAAGATTGTAAGCTCTTCTAAACAGGATCCTTATGCCTCTTACTTGTATTGTTGATTAGATTGTACTCTGATTTTGTCTGTACATGTAACCTAAGTATTGTATGCTATTTTAAATATGTTTTTATTACCGTTTAGACTCTATCTCTATGTCATATTTTTATGGATTTTTCTTTTATTGAACTGTGCAGGTTACCTTTGGGGGTATACAATAACATCTAATCAAAGTTGAAATGCAATAGAGATCCAGGTCAAATTTCAAGGCAGCAAAAAAAATAAATAAAATAAAATAAATATATATATATATATATATTATAATATAATTATAATATATATATATATATATATATATATATATATATATATATATGTTATAATATATTTATAATATTATATATATATATATATATATATATATATATATTACTAGCATAAAAAAAAATAGATTCAGGCCATATTCACACAACGTAAGTAAAGTATTAATCACGGCCGTTGTTGCCAATTTGCAGTGATTACTTTACTTACATTGTGCTGCAGCTAGAGGGAATCCCGGCACTCCGGCCGGGATTGCTAGCGGCCGCGCAAAAAAATAACATGTCAGTTCACACAATGGAGTGTGTGGGTCCGTCCACATGCTCTATTGTGTGCAGCTGGGAATTCAGATACGGGCGCACATGGATGCACCCGCATCTAAATTAAGCAGAAGTGAAGATCATCAGGCCGGTACTGCAGTACTGGCCAGGATGATCTTCAGTAACACCGGTTATTCTGTGACCCGGCTGGGTCACAAAACGGCCGGTGTAATACGTTGTGTGAACATAGCCTACATCAGGTAAATTTGTGAATGCCTTATTATTATTATTATTATTATTATTATTATTATTATTATTATTAGAGATGAGCGATGTGAAACCTGCAAAGCATACCGGAAATGGAAATATGCTATTTTAAGTTAATATACTGTTAATAAATTTCCTGCTATAATGCAAAAGAGGATCCCTTTCCCATCTATATTTTTGTTTCAGTTTTGCTTTTGTAAATGAAAATTAGCAACATTAGAATGAAAATTTGCTGTTATAAATAAATATAATCTAAAACAGCTAGTGGTATTTCTGCTGGGGAACGCTAATACCGCTAGCTGTTTTAGTTTATAGTTAGCTAATACAGCATATTTTCATTCTAATTTTGCTATTTTTTTTTTACAAAAGCAAAAGTGAAATGAAAATCTGATGTTTTAAGTTCATATACTGGTAATAAATTTTCACGTATAATACGATAGATGGGAAGGGAATCCCCTCTATTACATTATAGCCTCTAATTTCTGTGTCTGGGGATATCCATTAAAGTTTACCCTCCGGATCAGCGGTGAGATTCTCTGCTAATCCGGAAGTTTGGGTCTCCATGGACCGATATACATGGAGACCCAACCTTCCGGGGATGAGGTACATCCTCAATTGACCTCTTGGGGGCCAGACTGTCCTGTATGGCACCCAAAGGATTGTGTGGATGCAGTGCATCCTCTCTTAAGCCCTTGGGAGCTACACTGTATGCAGCCATCTGTGAAGAATATGTACATGTATATGTGCTGTATATTGTAAAGAGCAGAACGCCTATCAAACTGATGGGTGTTCTGCTTCTTATTCCCCCCCCCCCTTTTTTGTTTTTCAGATATCGGTATCTGGAGGATAACATCAGATTTGATGAACCATGCTGATGACCAGCGGTTTTTGGGGGGATTTTTCTTATTGAATAAAATGGTCAACGAGATGTGTGGGGATGTTTATTTGAATTTTAAAAAAAAAATCACTTTTGTCTTGTCTTTACTTGTCTTTACTTTTGTCTTGTCTTTACTTGTCTTTACTTTACAGGCTTTGTAATGGAAGCCATTTGACAGACAGAATTCATTGCTGAGCTAGGGCTTAGTGTTAGCCGATATAAAATGGCTAACGCTTACCCCCATTATAACCGTGCTGGCCGGTGATGAAAATGGAGAGAATCCTCCCACCAAAAATGTTTAATTATTTAATTTATTTAACCCCTTGGGGGCCAGACTGAACTCACACTGCACCAATACCAGCATAGAAGAGGGGTTAAGTGACCCTTTTCTTTACTGGGATGGGTGCAGTGCAGGGAAGGAGCTTGTACTCACCATAAATGTCTTCTCTTTTCAGCGACCTGGCACACACCACACTCCCTGTATGAGTGACAGCCTGCTCAGCCAATCACTGCCTGCAGTGCTGTCCTGTCTCAGTCAGTAACTGATTGGCTGATCAACTCAGCACTACGGCTGACGGAACAGCACCACAGCCAATGATTGGCTGCGCAGGCTTTCACTCTTATCTAGAGAGTGACAGCTCGCTCAGCAAATTGCAGGCTGTGATTCACAGGACATTACCGCAATGGGCCGGAGAAGGCAGAAGAAGAGAAGACACCAGGAAAACGCGGACAGGTGAGTGCTTTAACTGCACTAAAACAGTTTGTTAAAATTCGCTTTGCAAATTTGTGAATTTTACTCCAAAAATTTTTGAATTGGCAAAGCAAATTTTTCTCTGCTTCATTAATCTCTAATTATTATTATTATTATTATTATTATTATTATTATTATTATTATTATTATTACTACTATTATTACTATTATTATCATCATCATCATCATCATCTCAGGATTAATATAGAAATAATCTGTACATTACAGGTCTGTTACAGATCTTCTAATGCCTAGCTGGTGCTTTACTGATTGCCAGCATTAGGTGAGCCATAATCATTTTTTAGAAACTGTACTTTTGTATGTTAAATCTTAAAATTAATACGTTTGATCATTGTTGCTCTTAGCCTACCAGTAACATTGAAAATGAAGGTCATTCTTTTTTATGTGCCATTATTACAGCTAGATGTTAACTTAAAGTGTCACCTGTCACCTGTACCTCTGCTAGACACATATTGATTGCTGTGGGTCTGACTAAGCCTTAGAATGAGCGGGTAGAGACAGTTAAACCATCTATACCTGCAACTGCAACCAAGCTGGTCCCATTGTCCAAGAGAGAATGTGCTTGGTGTGCACTTTTCCTGCCTCATTCTTTCATTCTTTCAACACTCCTTCAATGAAACCTTTTGACATCTTTTTACCACATAACAATTTTTCAGGACAGTGCCCATTTAAATCAGATGTGTAATTTAAATGCACTACTAGCAATAATATATTTATTTAGAGTTTACAGCATGTTTTTTTTAGCAATCATTTTCATGGGCTCCCCTATAAGACACAAAAAGTGATAGCAAAAAAAAGAGAATTGTTAAAATGTATGAATAAAAAAAAATCAAGTCAAAGTGTGAAGAAAAATAACAGCATTCTAACCACAAACAGAACAAAGAGTTAACCTGGAAACAGAGGAAAAAAGGAAACACAAGAGGTTTATATATGTTTTAAAGTTTTGTATGTAAATTTACAATTCCATTTTGTACCAAATCGCGCCTCTCCCATGAATATGTATACAAATACAGCCTGAAAACTGAATAAACAGAAACTACAGTATAGAAAACCTTTTTAAAGTGTGATTCTGTAATAAATAATACCGTTTATTCTACATTCTAAAATGGTTAGCTGAAAATATTGTTGCAGCATTATTCTTGTTACGGTAGAGTGAAAACTAAATATAGGTGGCATATAGAATCAAAAGATTCAAATCAGTAAACCGTGCAAAATTTTCTTTTGCCTTAGTCAAAATACCATCTAAATGTGACATATAGAAATTGCTACTAAACTAAATAACATTTTATAAGGTAATTTTCCTATCATTTTTAAAACTTTGACCTCATTCATTTTTTCAAGGGTCTGCTGATTTAGGTGATTGAAAGTAAATGCATCTGACCAGCAGGCGTACATCTACATTCTGCAGAAGAAGCAGTTTCTGGTTGAATGTCTTGAGATTTTCCATATACAGTACATTGTAGAACGATATATTTATTCATCCTTATGTTTTACAATTCCTGTGTTATTATATGTATTTAAAGCAAAATACATATGTATTGCTACTAAGAATATGAAAGGAAAACAAAATTACATTATTTGTTATGTATGATCAATAATTACAATTCTAATACATATTTCAGTTCACTAACATCACTAGCCACCTTTCAACAAAAGTGCATAGAGTTGCTTTGTTTGTATAAAGTCACATAAAAATATCCGTACTGTATTAAATGACTATTCTGTACTGGGGGGTGCACAACTCACCATCCACCAGATGTTGCAAAACTCTAATTTCCATCATCCCTGACAATCCTTCAGCTATTGAGGCATGATAGGAATTGTGGTTTTGAGACAGCAGTAGGATTGAAGGTTGTGTACCCCTATTCTATACCAAGGATTTTATAGTGATTTTGGGTGCTTTCAAAAAACTAAATGATAAACTAATAGTGGTACTCGTCTGTTTGCGTTTGCAGTTGTCGTTCTAAGGGGCCCTGTTGCTATCTGTGTATCCTGACATGATGTTCCAGCATAAAAGGTCTGCTTGACCAATCAGTGGTTGAGGCGGGTCACTGGTGGCTGAGCAAGCATTTTCTAGAAGAAGCATCAGGCTGGACGTGACAAAGTATAGAGTACTACACTAAACACAGCTTGTCATTCAGCCATCAGCTTGTCATCCAGCTGCCTTTAAACTCAGTGCCACTCCATTCTGCTCCTCTGGGTGCCTGGAAAATCTGGATCCAGTACTAGGAAGCTTGGAGAAGTCTCCCAGAAATGGATTCAGCTTTTTCCAGCCACCCAGAGTGAAGCGTCAGAAGTTCAAAGGCAGCAGGCTGACAAGCTGACGGTCAATACTTGTGAAGCACTTCGCTCTGCTAGTACTGTAAACTCACTCATCCCTACTTAATATCTAAAGGGTATTTCCAAATCAAATTTTCAGAGCTAAAAATACTGGCAAAGATAATGGGAAAAAGCCCACTGAAGATCCACAACAGGTGATTCATTACAAGGGCGCAGATAATGTGGTATTTATGTGGTTTGCTTTAATGCAAAAGGCCTGCAGTGGTGGTTGTACCCAACTTTTTTTTATCTCATCAGTTGAAACTTTTTTGTTCATCTTTTTCTTATTCAAAAGTAAAATTTATTAAGGGTAATAAGAAGCATAAACAAGGATGGGACAGGTAGGGGGTAAAGAAAGCAAAATAAGAATGGGGAAAGAGGGCAAGCTTATTTTCAATAAGGAATGTAGAACATCAGAAATTAGGGACACAAAAATCCATATGAAAGATATGAAAGAAACACAGTAGGTCCACAGTTCAAGTTTAGTAGGTGTTGATCCAGGTGAGAAGGTGAGGTGGCAAAAAGAAGTGTCAAGCAACCCCTGTGTTATCGCAAGCATCTCTGCATTGCACCAATTCCACCTGATCTAGTTGGACCAGGGATCCCAGGAGGCCAACCAGGTGTGTTGCAATCATCTTTGCATATTTTTTTGTTCCCATGTAGAGCAATGAAATTGTCAAAAACTGGAGCATAGTTGTGGATCCTTCCACTCTTCGGGTATTACTGTTTTATGGGATAGTAGAAAAGTGAGATGTTTGGGACATATCATTGAATTAAGCAAATAAAATATGGGCCACTTCAGCTTGAAACACTTTTAAAAAGTTAGCTGAATACCCTTCATAGCCTGGGCTCTTTCCAGACAGCATCAACAAAATACATGCAGAAAGTTCCTCGGAACTGAAGGGTTACTCCAGGGAAGAGATCTCTGCTTTAGGGTGCCGACACACATAACGGATTCACAGCGTATTTCACACTGCGATTTTGCAGCGAAATCCGCTGTGAATCCATGTAGTGTGAAGTTCAATGGGGTTACATACTCGCAGCAGAATGAACCCGACCCCTTTAATCCCCCGCCGCCCACGGCCCACAGCATACATTACCTGCTCGGCACCGAGGCTGCATGTAAGGCTCCTGGCTCCCGTCGGGCAGCACTGATTGGCTGATAGGAACCGATGGGAGCTGGGAGCATCACATGCAGCCGCGGCGCTGAGCAGGTAATGTATGCTCCGGGCCGCAGGCTGTGGGCGGTAGCAGTGGGGGGTTAAAGGGACTGGGTTACATACTCCCAGCGGAATAAAATGGATTCACAGTGGATTTCACTGTGGCATGGAATACCTGTGAGGGAGGATTGTACTGAAGTCTACAATCTTTTTTAAATGCTTGTTAAATTCCCCTCTAAATGTTCACCTGTGCATATACAGTGTTCTTAAACTGTTTTATCAGGTCACAATAGTGAAAACATTATAAAGCTTTTTATTTTGTCTGGGTAATTGGAAATGTATGACTTAAGATGTCACTAATTTGTATAAGATATTTTTTTCCTTTGACACAACATTTCATGAAACAGTTTAATTGGGTTTCAAAGAAAACATAATTGCAAGTCCGAAATGATTAAGTTTTTTCTAAGCGCAAATTAAAAATTTTATGAAATTGTGGCGAGTGAACTAAAGATAAGCACATAGCAATGTCTTATCTTTTCCTTAGGATGGTTTGGTCTTTATGGAAGGTGTAAATGAATAATGTACCATGTCAATTAACAGAATTGGAAATCTAGATAACATTGATCGACATTAATTGAATATTTCTGTTGCTTTAAAGAGAAATTATTGTTTTTTTTTTTTGTTTTTTTTGTGAGCACGGAATGTCTTTATTGAAATGTAGTTCTTTATTTTCATTCTTACAAATATATATTTCTATATATATACCACAGAGATAGTAACAGATACATCAACTTCTGCTAACAGCCGATTTAAAACACATGGGGAGTCATTATGTGGAAAAGACAATAGATCAAATACATGGTGATCAATTTATAATTTATATTCTGATGCTATGTACTATTTTATTTTATGGTTTGTGTCCACCTTTCTTACTGCAGTCAAGGGTATTAAAATGAGCACAGTACAGCTAATTATAATAGCAAATAGGGGGGGGGATTATATATATATATATATATATATATATATATATATATATATATATATATGAAAAGTGTAGTATGCTAACCAAGAATGGCAATGAAAAACAAAATGTAGTTTTTATCCTATGCCCCCCCCCCTCCAAGAAAAGCAAGCAAACAAACAATCAAACAGACAGAATTGGAGCAGCGAGGGGGAATAGATAGTAGGGCCAGCACAATAGTAATATATGTCGAATGTAGTGTATATCAAGAGTATGACAGGGAGATAATCTTAATCAATGGAACACTTGATGTGTGTGAATCTGTTGTTCCACTTAACCAGTTTGACTTTGGTTACTCCCAAGGACATTATCCAAGCAGAACCTTGGTTTGTACCCTTTCTGAACTTGGAACCGGACTTGACTGCAGAAGGATACCAGATAACTGTCTCTCGGAGTGGTAGGTGGCAGCTGGCCCAGAAGAAAAAGAACCATCAGTGCAATTCACCAAGGGCCCAGGAAAAAGTTGCATGTGCACCCTATGGGCAGAGCCAGGTGTGGAAGAGACAAAGGAAGCTACATAGCAGCAGAGGGGAGCATGAACCAGGATTAGGGGTAGTCCAAAGGCTTTGTATGCAGGGATCAGAAGTATGCAAGCAGAGGCTGAACCTTTGATGCTACAAATACAGTACTTATATCCTGTATTTTGTTTGGCCATTAGTTGCTTACTACTATAGTAAGACATAAAGACCCCATCAAAATTTCCACCTCACTTTTTTAACCCCTTAAGGTCAAAGCCAATTTTCGTTTTTGCGCTTTTGCTTATTCCATTTTAAGTTTAAAAGTCAACAGCGCTTGCATTTTTTCACCTAGAGACGTATATGAGCGCTTATTTTTTGCGAAACCAATTGTACTTTGTAATGACAGGCATTATTTTTCCATAACATATGCTGCGAAACCGGAAAAAAATCATTTGCGCTGTCAAATTGAAAAAAAAAACTAATTTGTTTTGATTTCGGGGAGTTTTGCATTTACGCCGTTCGTCCCATGGTAAAACTGACTTGTTATGCATGTTCCTCAAGTCGTTACGATTACTATGATATATAACATGTATAACTTATATTGTATCGGATGGCCTGTAAAAAATTCAAGCCCTTGTTAACAAATATACGTTCCTTAAAATCGCTCCATTCCCAGGCTTATAGCGCTTTTATCCTTTGGTCTATGGGGCTGTGTGAGGTGTCATTTTTTGCGCCATGATGCGTTATTTCTATCGGTATCTTGATTGCGCATATACGACTTTTTGATCACTTTTTATTACATTTTTTCTGGATTTGATGCGACCAAAAATGCGCAATTTTGCACTTTGGAATTTTTTTGCGCTGACGCCGTTTACCGTGCGAGATCAGGAATGTGATTAATTAATAGTTCGGGCGATTACGTGTGCGGCGATACTAAATATGTTTATTTATTTGTTTATTTATTAATTTATATTTTTAAAATGGGAAAAGGGGGGTGATTTGGACTTTTATTAGGGGAGGGGATTTTTTATTAATAAAAACACTTTTTTACTTTTTTTTTTTACTGTAACTAGAAGCCCCCCTGGGGGACTTGTATATAGACAGCACTGATCTCTCATAGAGATCAATGCTGTGTATATACACAGCAAAGATCCATCAGATCGGTCATAGATTGCTATGGCCTGCTGCAGGCCATAGCAATCTACTGCCGAGCCGGGATCAGCGTCATTCCGACGCTGAGGCCCAGCACGGGCAGAAGAACGGATCTCCCCCCCGCGTTCGCATCGCGGGGGGGGAGATCCGACCCACTAGACACCAGGGATAGTGTGCATAAAGCACTTCAATGCAGCTGTCAGGCTTGACAGCTGCATTGAAGTGCTTAATTAGCCGGCGCGGCAACGGGACCCGCGCCGGCTAACAGAGGCACTGCCCGGCTGCACATGTCAGCCGGGATCAGCACCGTTCAGAGCAGGGTCCCGGCGGGACCCCGCTCTGAACACCCCCCGCGGCACCATGACGTATCAGATACGTCATGGGTCGATAAGGGGTTAAATATACACATCTATTGACTCCCATTGTAAGATGTATGTCTTGTGTGGCAGCACCTCCAAAAAAAAGTTTTGCGTTCAATCACACCAGTGCATTTAATGCATGTACCTTATATCCGCTAATCGCTGTGCTGCTTGGCTCTTTCTAAATTTTGTATTGTGTGGTATACTTTTTGTTGGCTCTCTCTCATTTTGAAAAGCACAGTGTTGGTAACATATTTACAAAATGTTTCTATGTTTACAAAAATTACAAAATGTTTACCGATATTTTGGTTCTTTTATCAGAATCTTCTTGTATACAAGTGTCTATTTTGTTGGAAGCAGTATAGATAGTATTATTATATAAATTCTATAGGCACATGATGATATGTGATATGGTGCAAATAAAGGGGTATCACTGAGGAAAAAAAATGAATCCACTGGTGCAAAAAAGTTATACAGATTTTTCTAAGAAACGTAATCCTTCCAGTACTTATCCACTGCTGTATGCCCTGTGTGGTTTTCTTTTCAGTCTGACTCTTCTGTCTGTAAAAGAAACTGTTCTAACTGTAAGTTCTAGTAGCAAATACCTATTATAGAGGTGACAGCAGAGAGCACTGTATAACTTTTGCCACCAAATGATTTTTATCGTTTTTACTCCGCCATACCACTTTAAGAGAGTCTGCCTCAAGGGGCAGAAGAGGAAGTAGCGCAGGAAGAGGGTCCAGTGGCAGGCCTGAGCTTCCTTTGTCACACGTGTCCACAGGTCTAATTCCACAGTCCTGGAGTGGCTGGCTCACACTTCGACGTCCACAAGGATGAGCAGTGAGACAGCCAGCCAGGTATCTGTGGGTACCTCGGACACGACCCTGTATGGCATGGACACGCAGCAATTCCCCCACATCTTCCATCTGACATCCTCAGCAACTGCTCTTTGATGACGATGAGCATGTGGGGGATGAGACAGGGGACAATCAAGTGCAGGGCATAGCTGTGTCGGAGGCGATATCAGAGCAGGCCCATGTTAGGCCTGGCAGGAGAGCAGTAGGCAGTAGACGAGAGAGGGCTGGGCAGGAGCCTGATGAGGATGATAGCATCATTCTGGAACAGGATGATGCTACATCGGATGTTAGATGGGATCCACGGCAGGATTTGGCTTATTCGACGGATTCGTCAACCGGGAATCGTTCCGCCAGCAGGCCCGCCGCAACTAAAAAGCAGACAGGCAGCAGTAGTCAACCAACAAGCCGGAAGTGTAGCTGGGACAAGCAGATGACCACTGGGGAACCCTCCTTCACTGCAGGTCCTAGTATCGTCAGCACCCGTCCATCCTCACAGCCTGTCGATACTAGACTTACACTTAGTACTAGACTTACTTACACCTTGCCTGTGCGGCAGTTTTTTAAAAAGTGCCCGGAGGATATTTGGTAATCTGTCGCTTGTGCGACAGGCGCATTAAAAAAGGCAAGAGTTGCCATCATGGCACCAGCGCCATGGCTGCCCATTTGAAGCGCTACCACCTTTCCACCTTCGAGAAAAGGGGTGATAGTGGGTCACAGCAGGCCCAGGCAGACCCGCGGTCAACAACAGCAGGAAGCAGCAGTAGTCACGGGTGCCTTTTACAGAGTCAGACCTCCCCTCTTTGGGGAGACAGGTGGAGGAGAAGGAGATGAGCCTTCCTGCCAGACCAGAGGGGGGCCAGAGGAGGATATGCAGGGCGATGAGGAGGATGGAGGAAGTACCCATTGGCAGTATGCTGTGGAGATGGAGGCGGGGACTCCTTCCCACTCCCTGGTGGAAATGGTTAAGCGCATGTTGATATGCTTGCAAAGGATTCGTCAACGAGATGAGTTCTGGCTGGCCACACTACTGGACCCACGGTATTGCAACAAGCTGTGTGAATTCATTCACCCTTCCCAACGGGAGGAAAAAATGAATTATTGTAGAGAGGAGCTGGGTGCACAGTTAGGGGCAGCCTTTGGAACATGGCACTCTCATTCACGCCATTCCCACCAGGGCCACACCAGCAGCGCTGCCTCCTCCACATCCTCCTCTAGCAGCTTGGGTGGCATGAGCAGCAGCACCAGTCTGAGCCTGATGTCCATGATGCACGCTTTCATGCAGCCACAGGCTGGGGTAACAGGAGCACCCGCACAGCAGCAGGATATGGCGGCACACCTCAAACAGCAAGTCAAGGTGTTTTTGAACTCTACGTTGCCACCTAACATATTGTCAGTCCCCGGAGAACCAGATTGTCCTATGATAGTGCGGAACGTCTGGCTTTCATCAAAATGAACGCCACATGGATAGATAAGGACTTTGTGACACCTGCTCCTGATACCACAAAGTAGGATTTGGTCCTGTTGTCACCAAGATGTTGGACCTTTGCTGCATCTATTATCGCCTATATGTGAACTAGACCTTACTAGTCATTACACCATTCCTGCTGCCCTGCTACCTCTCGCCTGTCCATGGACCTCATTATTCTGCTTCTGCTGCTCATGTTACCCCATTACAACTGCTACACCTGCCCTGGCCTCCATCTTGGCTACTGCTGGGCCTTCACTGGCATCCATGTTGACTACTGCTGTGCCTGTCCTTGCCTCCTTGTTAGCTACTGCTGGGCCTTCACTGGCCTCATAATTGGCTACTGCTGTGCCTGCCCTTGCCTCCAGGTTGACTACTGCTGTGCCTGCCCTTGCCTCCTTGTTGGCTACTGCTGGGCCTTAACTGGCATCCATGTTGACTACTGCTGTGCCTGCCCTTGCCTCCTTGTTGACTATTGCTGGGCCTTAACTGGCATCCAGGTTGACTACTGCTGGGCCTTACCCTTGCCTCCTTGTTGGCTACTGCTGGGCCTTAAAGGGGTTATCCAGCGTGGGGGCACTTTTTTGGGGGGATCAGGGAAGCGGTGGCTGAAGTAATGTCCACTTACCTCCCCGGTTCCAGCGGTGGGTCCCGCATCACGGCGCTCCGGTGCCCGGTTCCCGGCCGCTTCCTGGTGTCTGACACTGCCCGAGACGCTATGTCTCAGGGCCGCTCAGCCACTGAGTGAAGAAGGCGGGATCTGAGCGGACTTCAAACGAGCGGCGTCAAACACCAGGAAGCGGCGGGAACCGAGCACCGGAGCGCCGTGATGCAGGACCCGCCGCTGTAACCGGCTAGGTAAGTGGACGTCTTTTATTTCAGCCACCTTCTCCCCGGTCCCCCCAAAAAAGTGCCCCCACGCTGGATAACCCCTTTAACTGGTTCCATGCTGACTACTGCTGTGCTTGCCCTTGCCTCCTTGTTGGCTACTGCTGGGCCTTAACTGGCATCCAGGTTGACTACTGTTGTGCCTGCCCTTGCCTCCATGTTGGCTACTGCTGGGCCTTAACTGGCATCTAGGTCTACTATTGGTGTGCCTGCCCTTGCCTCCTTGTTGGCTTCTGCTGGGCCTCAACTGGCATCCAGGTTGACTACTGGTGTGCCTGCCCTTGCCTCCTTGTTGGCTACTGCTGGGCCTTAACTGGCATGAAGGTTGACTACTGCTGTGCCTGCCCTTGCCTCCATGTTTACTACTGCTGGGACTTAACTAGCATCCATGTTGACTACTGCTGCTGCTGCCTCCTGCCTGGCCTCCATGTTGGCTACTGCTGCTCCTGCTTGGCCTCCATGTTGGCCACTGCTGCTCTTGCCTGGCCTTCATGTTGGCTTCTGCTGATCCTGCCTGCCCTCCATGTTGACTACTGTTGCTCCTGCCTGGCCTCCATGTTGGCTACTGATGCTCCTGCCTGGCCTCCATGTAGGCTACTGTTGCTCCTGCCTGTTCTCCATGATGGCTACTGCTGCTCCTGCCTGGCCTCCATGTTGGCTACTGCTGATCCTGCCTGCCCTCCATGTTGACTACTGTTGCTCCTGCCTGGCCTCCATGTTAGCTACTGCTGCTCCTGGCCGGCCTTCTTGTTGGCTACTGCTGGGCCTTAACTGGCATCCAGGTTGACTAATGCTGTGCCTGCCCTTGCTTCCATGTTGACTACTGCATGGACTTAACTGGCATCCATGTTGGCTACTGCTGCTCCTGCCTGGCCACCATGTTGGCTACTTCTGCTGCTCCTGCCTGCCCTCCATGTTGGCTACTGTTGCTCCTGCCTGTCCTTCATGTTGGCTACTGCTGCTCCTGCCTGGCCTCCATGTTGACTACTGCTGCTCCTGTACTGGCCTTAAATGACTATTGCTGGACCTCCACTGGCCTCCAATGACTACTGCTGCTCCTTCACTGCATTAGTGACCTTTTTCCTGCATAGACCCTGTAATGGTGAGTTTCCTGCATAGACCATGTAATGGTGAATATTGAAGTTTAAAAAAAAAAATTGACTTTGAGATATCGAAAAGATAATGATGTTACTGACATGTAGAGCCCTAAATTCAACCAAGTACACTACCCCCGTATCATATGGATGCTTTAAACTATGAAATCCAAAGAAATACGAAATTCGGTCGAACTGAACTTTTGAAGAGTTCACTCATCTCTAGTGCTGTTGTATGGAGGCAGAAGCAGTGCTGCCATTTTAAGAGATTTTTCCTACAAACGTTCATTTCACAGAGCTCTGATTGGTTGCTATATGTCTAAGGTAAAAATCAGACACATGCATGCCTTAGATCGATAAATCTGGGCCATTCATTACTCGAATATTTTTAGAGCAAGGGTTAAAGACAGAAGGTAGATAGATCAATTTACAAGAGGGACATTCATGTTTTCTAAGAAACTTTTTACAATAATCTTCAGGGTATGTCACTCAGCACACTGATACTACCAAGAGTGTAAATTGTGACAGCTTGACTGGCACAAAGGCTATTGAGGAACAGGCCCTTTTCTCTGTCAAATCGAAACTGATCTAGGGATTTGTCAAAAAGCCGGCAAAGCTTCAAAGTTTCACTCATCTCTTTTGTGGCTCCTAGAAACATAATCAATTCCTAAATCAATTCATTTGATATTACATGCACTACATAATGTACTACATCACCAAGTTTTGGAAACATTTTGCAAAGTATGTATTAAAAAGTGCTTCTTGATGCATTTCTTCTAAAAACTATATGCAGGCACTTACTGCCAAATCCTATCCCATTACATTAGAGACAGATCATTAATAAGAAAAGCAATCCAAGTTAATTATTTGTATGCATTTAATCTGGAAGCGCTACTCAAATCAGTGTAAGGGGATCTCTTGCAGAGTGTAAATGCATATGGAAGCATGTTTACAAATTGATATCTTACTAAGGGGAGAATATGACTCACATAATTTTTGTGGAAAGACTTTGCATAAAAAAAAAAAAAAAGATAGTCTCAAGATAAGTTTTTGATGAAGCCATTATGCTGATGTAAAGTGCAAAAGGTCCTACTTGCCATGTTAATATAAAAAAAAATGGGTACGTCCAGTAAAACCATTAAAGCATCCGCGTCTGAGACAAATTGGTACACTATGCTATGTACAAGATATTAGGAGATGAGAAGAGGCATGACTCCTAGCAATGATGTTCTATGAATCTAATATATCCCCCTGGAGTTTTCCTTTACAATTTTTTGACTATACCTAACACATTTCTAATTTACCTGGAAAGCAAGGAAACAAATCTATCACTTTTTTAACCCCTTCAAGAAAGAGTCCTTTGATGCACGGATTTTCAGGTCAAATTAATGCAATGTTCCTCCTTGCCTTCTAAGAGCCATAGCGCTTTTATTTTTCTACCTACAGGGCTGGTCGGGGGGGGGGTCATTTTTTGCGCCATGATCTCTACTTTTATTAATATAATAATGGTGTAGCAGAAAATTTTTGATCGCTTTTTATTAATTTTGTTTCTGATATATACTTTAATAAAATCATTAATCCTAGTGTTTTTTCTTCGTTTACGCTGTTCACCGTGCGGAAACAAAGATGTTATATTTTAATAGATAGGACAATTCCGCACGCTACAATATCTAATATGTTTATTCATTTTTGTTTTTTAAATATTTTTATTTTTATAACAGGCAAGGGGGTATTTTAAACTTTTATCGGGAGGAGGTTTATATAGGGGTTTTAATACTTAAAAAAAAAACTATTTTTATTGCACTTTTTTTACACTTGGTTTTACTGTAAAAGATGCAATCAATAGTCTGCAAATACTGAACTATGCTATGACATAGCATAGCATAGATCAGTGTTATCGGCGATCTATGCATAGAGCCTGCCTGCCTACATGGATCGCTAATCTGACAGGATTGGCTGTCGGCACAAGCGGGGGTCCCGATCACTCAGTGACAGATGCGTAATCTGTCACTGAGTACCGTTAACGCTGCGATTGTTATAGATTGCGGCATTTAAGGGGTTAATGAGTCACAGATAAGGGATCACAGCTGCCTCTTATTACACATTGATGTGTGCAGGACCGCTCTCACTGCAGCAGTCCTGTACACATCAGAAGCCCCGTCAGTGCAGGAACGTATATATACATTCCTACTGATGGAAAGGGGTTAAATAAATCAACAGGGGTTGGGATTTAAAATGACGTCCGTTATTTTGAGTCTAAAATAACGGACGTTTTTCGAAGCCTGGCATTCCCTTAGTGCAATGACGGGTGTTTGCACATTAATTTAGTTTGGGGTTACTAATTGGCCTTTGGTTGTGGCTTAATTGAAAAATCCATTGAATTTAATAGTAAAAAAATGGAGAAAGAACGGTGACAAAAGAAGAACTGTGTGTGAACAACTAATAAAAAACATCCACTATTTGCAAAAAACGTCTGAAAATAATGTTCATGTTCATTATTTTGACGTCCGCGGCAAAAACATCAGTTTTCAATGCATTGTGTGCATAGTACGTCTGTCTTCCCATTGACTTTAATGCAATTGCATTGAAGTCAGTTAAATTGCTGCAAAAACGGACGTTTTTTTAAATAGCGAAATCGGACGCTTTTCTCCATATTTGACGTTGTGTGAACATAGCCAAATGATGACAATTGGTTTCACACCCCCAAAATAATGACATTATAGCAGCAGAGTGTATAGCTGAGTGTGAATGCAGGCACATTATAGCAGCAATGTGTATAGCTGAGTGTGAGTTCCGGCACATTACAGCAACAGTGTTCATAGCTGAATGTGAGTGCAATCACATTATTAGAGCAGTGTGTATAGCTGAGTATAAGTGCAGGTACATTACAGCAGGAATGGAGAGGATGGGAAACTCAAGAGCTGGCAGAGACTGCATTAAGGATCATGAAGGAATACGCAGGGCAGATGTGGGCACATACATGCAGCACTCTCTGTCCAGGGAGAAAGGGGTTACAGCTATAGAGAGACTACCTCCTCAGTCCTGTCCCTTGATGCAAGCCCCAGCTTGAAGTGGATCTACCATGATTTGGAAGTTGAGGGAGACTTCCTGGGTCAGAGTACTGTAGACCACACAATGCATGCCGTGTCTCTCCCCCACTCCCCTCCCACCCAGTAATGGGAGCTCTTAAACCAAAGCAATGCTCTTAAACCAAGTTACAAATTTGAAAAACTGTGAGCTCTCAATCAAATTTACTCTTAAACCAAGGTATCACTGTATTTGCTTTATTTTTATTTATTTATTTATTTATTTTTGGTTGTTTAAATCAACGTTATACTTGTGACTAAACTGTGATCCATGCTGCTATTTGGTTTTTTCTCAGTTCAAAACACAAAAAGACAACTGTTCATCATGCAGGTTGTATACAACTGAGGGCAATTAACTTAGGCTAATTATCTTATTAAGGTGTACCTGTTGTTATAAAAAAAACTTTTGACATGTCATAGAGACAATTGAAAGACCTTCTGCTGATATATAGGACACATGAAATGATCTAATGAAATGATCTTTTTTTTCAAAAGCACATTTAAAATAACATGCAGTAGGTTTCCTTCAGCACCTTTGTTTAGCAGTCAGCAGATCTCACACTTTGATTCACTTAACACTTCACTTACCAATTTGTATCGTTGAACGATGCTGACGAAAACAGTACTGAGGTCCTATCTGCTTAATAACTTTGATCACTAGTGTTGGTGTTGCAAGATAAGGGAATGTGTTAGGTAAGAGGCAGAAGATCAATATATTATAGAGAAACAATTGCTGCTGAAAAATGCATTACTTGCTCTATTGGCCCATCTTGGGATTTAACAGATTTTTTTCACATATCAGCATGGCTTTCAAAAGTTTAATAGCTTCATAATACACTTTCAGCAAATCTTTAACCTTCCCTAAGATGATGCACTACATCCTAGACTTTTAAAGCTGCATACTTTCAGAACATTAATATTTCTAAACCTATATACTGTATGTGCATCAGAATTGCAAACCATTTTTGCAAAGAATCTGTAACACTAAGGGGTTTTTGGCCAACATCCATAATAAAAAAAAAAAAAAAGAAAAATACATATTGATGTAGCCAAAGCGTAAGGAAGCTCAGTAAGAATCATCATCACTTTCTAGTTTCCATTAACTTTACCTAATGTGTTCATATTGGTATTCGGAACTATTTACACATATTTCTTATTTTTGAATTCTCAACAAACCTTTAAGGAATGTGTCATCAGAATGTAACTTATTGTATAAATCAGTATTTTTTTTTGTAAAAAAAATAAAAAAAAAATATATATATATATATATATACACACACACACACACACACACACACACACACACACACACACACACATATATATATAAAATCTTGCAGTTTTCAGTCTAGCCACTAGGCCTAAAACTAAGCTTAAACGTTGCATTCTGTTTGTGGTCATAAGGAAGAGGCTGCTTAAAATTGACCTGTACAGCTAGATGCACAGACACCTCATACTAAAGACGACAGATCCTACCACCACCGGCAGATTTGGCCATTGGTATAAAGTATACAGGGGTCTCCTGACTTTCCACTAGCAGACGATGTTGGTGGAGGGATGGGTCAGATGTGATATATTTTCAGTGCCTGACCTTTTTGTTCTAGGATGCATAAGTCAACATTAGAGCTGGCTGGCTGCTGCTTACCCCTCAAATGGCCATATGGGGAAGCCAGGAGACATAACTATCGGTCAATTATTAAATTAAATTTAAATTTATGGCTGCCTCTACAGCAACACTAGTAGATATTAGATTAACAATAATTCATTAACCACACAGCTCCCTGTAGAATGGTCACAGAAGAACTTTTCCCATTCATATTAATGGGACAAGTCCTGTCCACAGTTTTTTATATTCATGTGGCTTGCTATAAAGCAGATTTCTAAATGCTGTTAAAAAGGCCAGGGACAATGGCTGACCTTATAATAACGTACAAAAAATAAATTACAAAAATTACCAATAGAAAAATGTTTCAGTATCTGGCTTTGATTAGTCAAACTAAATCTAGCCAATACGTTGCTTTTAGCTGTAGCCACATATTTCTGCTATATATTACATCATAGTATGCGTACAAGATATTGATATTGCACATACATAGCAATAGTGCGATCCACATGTAGTATAGTATAACATATGGTAGTGATATTAAAAAATTACACCCAAAACTGGTTTACAGTCCTGTGTATGCACCTGAATAAAATAGATTAATATATGGCTGAAATAGTCCAAAAACAAAATATATATGCAGCACCCCTAACAGGAGTGGACAACGGGGTATTGGGTTACTACTCTAAGGGTGATCCTAGTATAGGAAAAAGCTGGCAAAGTGGCGTATACAGATTTAGGCTATGTTCACACTATGTAAAAGTACGGCCGTTGTTGCCATCGACAACAATGGCCGTACTTTGTGCGGTGTGTAACATAGCTTATCTTCTATGGGATCCCGGACGAAGCGTAAACACATTGTATACGCTCCGGCCGGGATCCTGTATGGGGCCGCAAATAAATGACATGTCAGTTTTCTGCGGCTGCAATTCAGTGAATTGCGGCCGCAGAAAGACCTGTCAGTTCACACAATGAAGCGAGCGGCTCCGGCCGCTTGCTTCATTGTGTGCTGTGGGAGGTTCTGCTGCGGGCGCGCGCTGATGCGCCTGTATCAGAACCCTGCGGCCAAAAGATCACCTGGCCGGAACAGCCGGTCTCTTCACGTAGTGTGAACATAGCCTTAGTCTGTATTAAAGGCAACCTGTCACCCCCCGTGCCGGGGTGACAGGCTCCCGACCCCCCGCTACAGCCCCCTATACTCACCTGATTCCGACGGGTCCCGTTTCTGGATCCGGTCGGGTCACGGAGATATCAGCCGCTGCAGCCCGGCGCGCACGCTGAGAGATGAGTCCAACGCTCATAGAGAATGACGGAACGCTGGACTCTCCGTCATTCTCTATGAGCGTTGGACTCATCTCTCAGCGCGCGCAGGGCTGCAGTGGCTGAGATCTCCGTTACCCGACTGGATCCAGAAGCGGGACCCAGCGGGATCAGGTGAGTATAGGGGGCTGTAGCGGGGGGTCGGGAGCCTGTCACCCCGGCACGAGGGGTGACAGGTTCCCTTTAACTTGATAACAATAACGCATTTTACTTGACTTTCTAATTTACCTAACATAGCTCCCTGACACAATTGTTGCGTCAAGGAATATGTTAACCCTGGCAACATCTGCATAGCCCCACCACCAAAAACTGAACACACAGTCATGTGATGGCCAGGGTAGTAAGCTTGCAGCCCGAACAAATCAAGTCTGGTAGAAATTTAATGACAGGCAGTACAGGTTCAAGGTCAGTGATCCAGGTCATCTACAGAGACAGCATTAGGTAAGCAGGCACAGGTCAGATACGGAATCTCAGAACAGGAACCTACCCTTGCTATAGCAAAATCACACTTCTTCACACTGTGGTGCAGGTTGAACTTGATGGAACTTGTTATTTTTTTTATTAACCAAACTGAGCTTTAGTTTTTGTAAAAGCACTGATGTAAAATCTTGACATTTTAATAATTTAATTTTCATGTATCATACCATCTTTTTGCATATATGAACACTGGGAATGAGGTGACTTCTCTGATTCATAAATGTAATGAAGGTGCACAGGCAAAGAGAATATTGCATTGTCATCTTTATACTTGCTCATATTTGCATTAACAAGATAAATATTCATCAGTTTTGAATAGCCAATTCACAGCATTCAAAAGATCCTTTGTGAGAAAGAAAGAAACATTCTCTGTTTTGTAGATGTATATTTATATTAAAGAAATATCTGTCTGGGGAAAATGAGGTTGAGTCTTTCTTTTCTCTCCCCAGTCTGTGTTCACAGATTTTTAATAATGATTTAATAAGGTCATGGTATAAGCTATTGTCAATGATGCCAAACTGACCCCAGGTCGCCTCCAATGTTCTGGAGTAACTTATCCATATGTGATTTTCTTAAGGTCACTGTTTATAAAAATATAAATCTTTCAAAGAATGAGGCCTCTGTGACATACACCAAACAGTCAAAACATTAAAAGACTAAAAGGTGTAAAATGAATAACATTGACTGTATTATTACAATAGTGTCTGTCAAGGGGTGAGATACATTAGGCAGCAAGTAAACAGTCCATGTCAATGTCTTGAAAATGGAACAGGCCAGCCAAAGATAATACTGCTGCACTCAATGCATTGAAATCCTAGGTGCATTGCTCCATGGGAAACATGAATATGCAAAAAAGAAGAGCCCGTGGAGCCTCATTTAAGAGTCCCAAAACACAGGACTAACCAGATATCCCTCCAGGAAGGACCCAGCCGAGGGGTGGCTCCTGTAGGGAAACCACCAAAACCACCATATAAAGTGGCCCTATAAGTCAATATAATGACAAGAGATAAATCAAGGCCAGGTAACCATCCTCAGACAGCTATAAGAGAAACAGATCGCTGATCTCAGGGAGACCAGCCAAACGACAACACTGCCAGCTGTTAGTGAAAGCACTCATTGCAGTGAAATCCTAGGTGCATTGTCCCCTGGGAAACATGAATATGCAAAAAGAAAAAAAAAAGCCACTGGAGCCTCATTTAAGAGTCTCGAAACACAGGACTAGCTAGAAATACCGTCCCGGAGGGATTTATGGCTAGGCTGAAGGTTGTATTGGGAGTAAACCCTATTGGGAAAAAAAATATGATAGCACAAATTGCTCAACAAGACAATACTGGATATGATAAAAGGGTATGAAGACAAACAGTACAATGAAACTTGCTGTGTAGTCATGGAGTCACAGATCGATCAGGGTGTTAATGTTATCTATAGCCAAACACATCTACAGAAAACTAAAAAGTGTTGCATTTGTTTTAAGGGTTGCACTTGTGGCTACCAGGTGAGCAGCCATTCCCCCCTTTGCTTTCTCTCCTTTATCCTGAGGTGTTACACGAGACACCATGTTTTTTTTCTACTTGTTTTATTTACTAATTTATATATGGCATGGTTAATTTTCAAAGTATGTTTTTGGGGGAAAAGGAGTAGTTATATGTTTAACCCCTTAAGGACAGAGCCTGAAATGGCCTTAATGACAGAGACAAATTTTATGAATATGACCAGTGTCACTTTAGTCATTAATACCTTCGGGATGCTTTTACCTATCCGGCTGATTCTGAGATTGTTTTCTCGCGACATATTGTACTTTACATTTCTGGTAAATTGGAGTCGATACTCATAACAAATCTTTATGAAAAAAAAAACAAATAATGTGAAAAAATGTGAAAAAATGCATTTTTCCAACTTTGAAACTTTTTTGCGTATACAGAAAGTGGTTATACCACATAAATTATATATTAAATAGCATTAGCAACATGTCTACTTTATGTTGGCGGCATTTATTAAACTATCTTTCATTTTTTTTAGACGATAGGAAGCTTAAAACATTAGCAGCAAATTTCCAAATTTTCAGTAAAATTTCAAAATCAGATATTTTTAGGGACCTGTTCAGGTTTAAAGTGTATTTGAGGGGCCTGTATGTTAGAAAGCCCCACAAAGCACCCCATTTCAGAAACTGCACCCCCCAAACTCTGCAAAAGCACATCCAGAAAGTGTTTTAACCCTTTAGGGGAGTCACAGAAATAAAAGCGAAGTGTGTAAGGAATTTGAAAATTTTAATTTTCTGTGCAGAGATTTTATTGTAATCCAATATTTTTCATAATTATAAACCTATTACCAGAGAAATGCACCCCAATAATTATTGCCCCGTTTCTGCAGTTTATAGAAATACCCCATATGTGACCCTATTGCGCTATTTGACGCAACCACAAGCCTCAGATATAAGGGAGCGCCTAGTGAATTTCAACGCCTCCGTTATATTTGGTCATTTTTGACTGTACCACTTCAGGTTGGCAGAGGCTCTGGGGTGTCAAAACCTAAAAAACACCCCTAAAGGGACACCATTTAGAAAATTACACCCCTCAAGGAATGTAACAAGGGGTGCGGTGAGCATCTGGACCCCACAGGTGCTTCACAGATTTTCCGAACAATATGGCGTGAAAAAAGAAAAAATTTTTTTTTACACTAAAACGTTGTTCTAGCCTTCAATTTTTCATTTTCTTAAAGGGATAAGAGGCAAAAAAAGACAAAAAATGTGTAGCGCAGTTTCTCCCGAGTACAGAAATACCCCACATGTGGCGATAAAGTGCCAAGGGGGCGCAGGACGAGCCTCCAAAGGGAAGGAGCGCCAATTGGCTTTTGGAAGCTGAATTTCACTGAAAAGGATTTCAAGGGCCATGTCGCATTTACAGAGCCCTCGTGCTGCCAAGACACTGGAAACCCCCCACAAGTGATTCCATTCTGGAAACTACACCCCTCAAGGAATCTAACAAGGGGTGCAGTGAGCATATGGACCCCACTGGTGACGGGCACAAATGTGGAACAATGTGACGTGAAAGGGAAAAATTTCATTTTTTCACTTTCATGGCACAAATGTGCCCGTCATCAAGGGGTTCATATCCTCACTGCACCCCTTGTTAGATTCCTTGAGGGGTGCAGTTTCCAGAATGGGGTCACTTGTGGGGGGTTTCCACTGTCCTGGCAGCACGAGGGCTCTGTAAATGCGACATGGCGTTCATCATCCATTCTAGCCAAATCCAACCTCCAAAATCCAAATGGCGCTCCTTCCCTTCGGAGGCTTGCCCTGCGCCCACATGACGCTTTATGTCTACATGTGGGGTATTTACGGACTCGGGGGAAATTGCTCTACATATATTGTGTGTTTTTTTCTCTTTTAACCCCTTGTGAAAATGATAAATTCAAGGCTAAACCAACATTATAGTGTAAAAAATGTAATATTTCATTTTCACGCCACATTGTTCCACATTTGTGCCCGTCACCAGTGGGGTCCATATGCTCACTACACCCCTTGTTACATTCCTTGAGGGGTGTAGTTTCCATAATAGGGTCACTTGTGGGGGGTTTCAACTGTCTTGGCAACACAGAGGCCTTTTGAATGCAACATGGCCCCTCAAAATCCATTCCATCCAAATCCAGCCTTTAAAAACGAAATGGCGCTCCTTCCCTTCGGAGGCTTGCCCTGCGCCCACATGGCGCTTTATGTCCACATGTGGGGTATTTACGGACTCGGGGGAAATTGCGCTACACATTTTGTTTTTTTTCTCCTCTTTTAACCCCTTGTGAAAATGATATATTCAAGGCTAAACCAACATTATAGTGTAAAAAATGTAATATTTCATTTTCACGCCACATTGTTCCACATTTGTGTCCGTCACCAGTGGGGTCCATATGCTCACTACACCCCTTGTTACATTCCTTGAGGGGTGCAGTTTCCATAATGGGGTCACTTGTGGGGGGTTTCAACTGTCTTGGCAACACAGGGGCCTTTTGAATGCAACATGGCCCCTCGAAATCCATTCCATCCAAATCCAGCCTTCAAAAACCAAATGGCGCTTCTTCCCTTCGGAGGCTCACCCTGCACCCGCATGGCGATTTATGTCCACATGTGGGGTATTTCCGTACTCAGGGGAAATTGCTCTACACATTAAATGTTTTTTTTTATCTTTTAACCCCTTGTGAAAATGAAAAAACATGACAAGATTAATAATTTAGAGTAAAAATTTTACAAAAATTACATTAAATGTTGGTCTAGCCTTGATTTTTTTCCATTTCCACAAGGGGTTAAAAAAGAAAATGAACACAAAACTTGTAGGGTAGTGTCCCCTGAGTACGAAAATACCCCACATGTGGGCATAATGTGCCATATGGGCACAGGGCAAGTCACCAAAGGGACAGAGCGCCATTTAGAGGCTGGAATGGAGGATGGAGGCCATGTCGCAATTACAAAGCTCCTGTGCTGCCAGGACAGTAGAAACCCCCGACAAGTGACCCTATTCTGGAAACTACACCCCATAAGGAATGTAACAAGGGGTGCAGTGAGCATATGGACCCCACTGGTGACGGGCACTTACGTAGAACATGTGCCGAGAAAATAAAAAATACAATTTTTTTCATTTTCACGTCCCAAATGTGGCCGTCACCAGGGGGCCATATCCCCACTGCCCCCCTTCTTAGATTCCTTATGGGGTGTAGTTTCCAGAATGGGGTCACTTGTGGGGGGTTTCTACTGTCCTGGCCGCACAGAGGCTTTGTAATTGCATCATGGCTTCCTCTAATGGGAATGGCGGCCATACCTATTTAGCTGGGGAAAAGGGACAATTCTAATTTATTTGGGGGTATTAGGCCAATTATTAGTTTATAAGGTTGGAAATGACAGGTGTCCATCAAACTCAACCTGTGTTGATCAAGAGGAAGGCAAAAACCCCTCGTGAGGCAGACGACAGTAGCCTCATCACTGGGGAAAAATTCCTTCCTGACTCCATAATGGCGATCAGAATAATCCCCGGATCAACGTGACCCCTGAAATAGGAATAAGGGACAGAATTTAGATAATGTAGAACCCCAGTGACGTGTGGTGCGCCTTGGAGCGATCCAGTATGCAGAGGCCGGGGGGATCAGGACAGGTGTCACACGGGAAAATGGCGTCCTTCCTGATCCCCCTGTTACGCCACACTCTGCACTTCTTCTGGGGTCTCCCGTTCTCCAGTGTGGGGGACGTCACCTGGAAAATGTTGTCCTGGTGCGATACGGGGTCCTTCATATCCAGAAGCGCTGGGTCCGCTCCATGGCTGCTAAATATTAGGGCTCTATTACTACTTCTGATATGTTCGGATCGTGCCGCAAGCTACAGGGCAGCGAGGGAGCGGAAGAGGGGGTGCTGGTATAAAAGTTATCCCCGTACAGGTGGTAACCTTTATCCAGCAGTGGGAAGATCAGTTCCCGGACGATCTCCCCACTAACTCCAAGGATGGGGGGGAAGGGGGCATCTGGGGGCTGGATTCGGGTGTCCCTTCCTACATACACTCTAAGGGTACGTGCACACTGCGGAATCGCGACAGATAACCCTTCGTGCATTCCACAGCTGGCACCCACCGGCGGACTGATGCAGGCGCACGTCTCCACACGTGTCATAGACTCCATTCTATGCACGGGCGGATTCCGCTCTCCGTCCAACGTGTTCATTCTTTGGATGGACGACGGATTCCGCCCGTGCATAGAATGGAGTCTATGACACGGGTGGAGACATGCGCCCGCATCAGTCCGCCGGTGGGTGCCAGCTGCAGAATGCACAAAGGGTTATCCTTCGCCATTCCGCAGTTTGCACGTACCCGAAATCTGTAAGTGTACCCTGAGGTACTGTCACAGAGTGTGTAGAATTTCACACCATGCCGTCATCTCTTATTGGGACGGTACTGGCGGAAAAGACGTGTCTGGGGGGCAGCGTACGCTACGCTACCCCCAGACACGTCACTGGATGATGAGGATGAATGGAGGAAAGAAGGATCCCCCCATTCATCCTCACTGGCTGTTTTGGTGTCGGAGGCAATAATAACGTATCCCTCTGACGCCGAAAACACCCTGGGGGCCATCTTTATACGGGGACTAGTATATGGGGTATGTAGTGGTGTAGTGTCAAACTTTATTCAATGTAGTGTGGTGTAATGTAGTGTTTTTTACGTGTTTTTTTACAGTAAGTATAAAAAAAAAACCTACGCCAACAAAGGAGTTGCTGATAAATGCCGCAATGTGCGGCACTTATAAGCAGACCGTGGCAGTAGAATATAGAAAAAAAACACCCTACGCCAAAAAGGAGGAGTTGCTGATTAGCAGCGCACTTTCGTGCGATGCTGATCAGCACTCAGCAGCGATAGGGTGCGGAAAATAGAAAAAAAGAAATTTGGGAAAAAAAAATATTTTTTTTTTATATTCTGAATATCCCTGTAGCTGCTGATAACTGTATTACACATATCAGCCGCTAGGGGGCAGCAGAGCGCAAAATCCGGAAAATGACGAGGCTGGAGCCGAAAATAGCCGAAAGAAGACGACGAGGACCGCCGGAAAGACCCGAAGACCGAACGGAATGACGGAGGACGCCGCGAACCCGGAAGACGCCGATCAGGAGCCCGGGACAGGTGAGTAATGTACAAATACCTGCTCTGGACCCCTCGGCTACCTAGCTGAGGGGTCCAGGGCAGGTATTTACTATTTTGTGGGACTCTGATCGCCGTGCCACTGGCCCGATCGCCGTGAACGGCCGGCCGGCCGTTCACGGCGATCGGGCCAGTGGCACGGCGATCAACATTACTTTTTACAGTAATGGCGGTCGGTGCCGTCCTCGGACAGCACCGACCGCCATTTTTTTCCGGGTCATCGGGTCACCAATGACCCGGAAAGGTTCCGATCGCCGCTATTGGCTGATCTGAATTGATCAGCCTATAGCAGCGATCGTAAGCACGGGGGGTGTTAACCACCCCCCGTGCCGAGAAGCTATGATGGCCTGCTATGATTTATAGCAGGCCATCTTCCCCGACCGCTGTGTGTGAACACGCAGCGATCGGGGAAACATCGGGCGTAAATTTACGCCCTGATGCGCTAAGTACCATGGCGCCAGGGCGTAAGTTTACGCCCGATGTCGTTAAGGGGTTAAGCAGTGTGTGCAATCATGTATTTGCAATATATATTTTTTTATTATATCATTTTTATTGATATCTCATGTATATAAACCATAAAAGCTGTCAATTATCCAAGGACATACATACATAATCAAACAAAGAATAAAAAAAAGTAGTTTCTCCAGGCCTCCCCCACCCCACCCCCACCACCCCGCTTGGACAGAGGAGAAAAATAAATAAATAAATAAATAAATAAATTTATTATTCATAACATATATACACTTAACCAGCTTATATTGAACCTCCTAAGATGTTGGCTGGGGCTCCCGATCCCACCCTTTCCAAAAGCTATAATGCCTTGATGAGCCATCCTTTTTATGGGAGTACCAGACTCGTTCGTATTGTTTCATTTTATCCACCGAACTAATCCACTCTTGTACTGAGGGAGGGGATTGAGAAATCCAATTTCTCAAAATTACCAGCCTTGCATAAAAAAGTACCCTAATTATTACGTTTTTATCTTTCACAAGCGCACTTGAGTCACCAAGCAGAATAGTGAGTGGGTCCCTAGGAATTGAGAGTTGCAATCTATTATCTAGGATGCTGCAGACATCCTCCCAATATTTACTGACTTCCTCACAGGACCAAAGCATGTGGAACAAGTCAGCATCTTCCTGTTTAGATTTCAGGCAGCAGGACCTCTCAGAGAGGCCCATTCGACTAAACTGCTTAGGAGAGTAATACACGCAATGCAATAATTTAAATTGTATCAGTTTATGTGCTTCGCATAATGAGACCCTACTCGTATTGCTAAGGATTGATTTACAGCTATCAGACTCTATTTCCCCAATGAACTTACTCCATTTAGTTTAGCATTTTTCCCCCATCTTATGCGGGATCTCATGCGCCATGATCTTATAAATGTAGAAGAGGGACTTTTTACTTGCTGATTCGTTGACCAGTTTATCAAACGTGACTGAACATGAAATTATAAATCTATGTGATTCGTTAGTGTGTAAGCTAGCAGATTCCAATTGTTTGTAAAGAAGCCAGTGTTTCCCCTCCAAACCATATGTCTCACATATTCTCTGAAAACTAATAAGTGAACCCCTTTCAAATATTTGTGCTACTTTAGTAACCCCTTTATTGATCCAAAATTGTGTGTTAGATATTTTTATAAATTCCTGTAGATTCGTGTTATTCCAAAGAGGAGTGAAGTGAAGACTACCCTCTATTCCACATTTATTTCTTACATACCCCCAAATTTTGTTAAGAAGTAAGCACATTGGCAGCCTCTTAAAACTTCCTTCGACCAGATTGCCTGATTCTAAGAGTTCAGGCCAACCATCGTGCTTACTTAAAAGTAAAAGTTGTGCAAAAATCTCATTTTTTTCTCCTTTCAAGATTCTTGTGAAGTGACTAGCAACAAAATATAAACGTAGATTCGGCAAGTTAAAGCCACCTTTACTGAGTGGGGCAGCAAAAACAGAATATTTTAATCTAACTTGCTTTCTGCCCCAAATAAGACTACCAAGCTTTACCTCGATCCGACGGATCCAGGCGTTGCTAATCCATATTGGGGCTGCGCCAAAATAAAAAAGAAGTTGGGGAGGAACAATAAGTTTAATAATTGCAGCTCTATCTATCATAGCTAAGGGTAATTTAGTCCAAATTTTAATACGTTTATCTAAATTAGACTCGAAAGGTTTTAAATTAGATATACCAAACTTTCCAGCATCCCTAGTTATCTGAATCTCCAGATAAACTAGAGAGTCCGTTGGTTTCAAGATCTTTAAGTTCCCTAGTGGAGTACTAATTTCAGAATCAATGGGGAGGAGAGACGACTTCCCCCAATTTATCTCTAAACCAGAGAAGCTACCGTAATTTTCAAGAGCAGTGACAGTTCCTGGCAGGACTTTTTCAGAATCCCTCATAAACAATAGAATATCGTCTGCATATAATAAAATTTTATTAGCTGAACCTGTCAGACCAAAACCCTCAAACTGTGAGTGTCGTGTCACCCACTCTACCAGAGGTTCCATATATACTGCAAATAGTAATGGTGAAAGCGGACATCCCTGATGCGTTCCTCTCGCTAAAGGAAAGGAGCGAGAAAGAGAGCCATTAAGGATCAGTCTAGCAGAGGGACCAGTATACAGAATCTTAATCCAGTCCAAAAACCGGCCACCCAGCCCCAACTTCTCCATAGTAGCCCACAGGAAACCCCACTCCACCCTGTCAAATGCTTTGGAAGCATCTAGTGACAGGATGGAGCGGGGTGCCGGGAAGTCAGCCTGAATAGCTGCGTATACCTTTTGAATATTGTCATGTATAGTTTTGTTTGGCATAAAGCCACCTTGTTCATCTCGTATCACACTAGTTATTACCGATTTTAGCTGTAAGGCCAGAACTTTGGCAAATATTTTAACGTCCGTGTTCAAAAGAGAAATCGGACGATAGGAGGATATATCTAGTGGGTCCTTCCCCTTCTTCCTGATCAGAGCAATATGCGCTTCTCTCATTGAATGGGGTAAACCCTTCCCCATATAGGATTCATTTAACACCTCAAGGAGAATAGGAAGGACAGCACCGGAGAGATTTCTGTAAAACTGAAAAGGGAGGTCATCCGTGCCCGGAGAGGAATTACCTGAGAAAGAGCCCAGGGCCTCTCTAAGTTCCGCCAGGGTAATATCACTACTCAGTAGTTCACGTTGTTCTTCAGACAGCTGAGGGAGATCTAACTTACTCAAAAAGTCAGCCTGTTCCTCCCCATTAATCTGTTCCCCAGCACTATATAGTGAGGGAAAAAAAAGAAGAAATTCCTCCTCTATTTCCTCAGCTACCTCAGTAACCAATCCTCCCTGAGATTTAATAGCAGAGATAAGATCTCTCTCATGGTTTATCTTAAGGATGTTTGCAAGAAGTTTATTTGGTTTTCCCCCTGCAATAAATTTGTTTTGACCCTGGAAAAAAATTCTTTGTTGTGCCTTTTCTTTTAACAAACTTCCATATTTATTTTGAGCCTCTTGGAGTTCAAGCCAGGCCTCCTGGGTGTCTTTTTGTTCGTACAATAACTTTTTCTTCTCAACTGTATCCTCTGTCTCCCTCTCTTTGCCTTTAAGATATTTTTTCTTTTCCAAAATGGATCTAAAAAAGATCCCTCTCATATATGCCTTCATGGCGTCCCAGGCAACTAACAAAGAGGCTGAGGATTTATTAATTGACCAAAACCACTCAACCTCTTTGCAGAAAGCCTCATCATTATCCAACACTGACAGCCAATGTGGATTTAGCTTAAAAATTTTGGACACAGGAGGCCTTGGGCCCAGCTCCAGCTCTACCATAATAGGAGTATGGTCCGAAAGTGACCTAGGTTCCAACTTAATTTTTTTAATAGTGGACTTTGCTTGCTTATTAGAGATCACAAGATCAATTCTTGATGCAGCCTGATGGGAAGCGCTATAACATGTAAATCCCCTCTTACCGGGGTAAAGTTCACACCAGGCATCAGCCCAGCCCACCTCAGAGCAAAACCTCCTGAGGGGGGTTGGGCCAAGACCCCACCCAGGATCCCTCCCCCTACGATCTATCAGGTTATCCCATACACAATTATAGTCCCCGAAAGAATACAGACCCTCATAGGCCTTATTACCTGCGAATCTTGTTAGGTCCACCAAAACGTCAGTCTTAAAGGGAGGTACAATATAAATAAAAGCCAAAATAATCAAAATCCCATTAAGTCTGCCATATAAAAATATATAGCGACCATTAGTATCAACTTGCTTACTATACAACTCAAAATTAATCAACCTATGTATATAGACCGAAAAGCCAGCAGTATAGGTCGACAGAGTGGAATGAAATTCATATTTGGCCCATTTTCTTGTGCGTACCTCCATATCTTTCGGGAAGTGGGTCTCAATCAATCCTATAATAGCAGGTAAATGCTTATCGACTACTCCCATAATTGCGCACTTTTTCACTCCGTCGGCCATTCCCCTGACGTTCCACGTCAGTATTCTAACTAACGACATTCAAATAGGAAAGAAAAAAAAAAATAATTCCCCCTCCCCTGTCCAAGTCCCTCCCCACTCCCCCACAATTGTTGTCTAAAACAAAGCCAACTCATACTAAACCATACCACCCACCCTCCCCCACTCCCCCACAGATATAATTTCAAAAATTAACATTAAACCATCAAATCAAATGAAATGATCCCGCAAGAACCAAAAAAAGGGAAAATTAGCTTAGGCCTTCCGACTCCAACCATTCATTCACCTCCTGCGGAGAACCGAAAAAATGGATGGAATTTTTGTACACAATATGCATTCTGGCTGGAAATAACAAAGAGAAAGAAAGCCCTGCAGTGGTCAGACGTCTCTTCACCTCCCTATAGGCAGCTCTCTTAAGTTGCGTACCCCTGGAAAAATCAGGATAAAAAATTTTTTCTAGATCCATTAACAAGGGTTTCACCTTTCGTTCTAGCTTGTTTTAGCAAGGAATCCCTATCCCCGGAACATAAAAATTTAATTAGCATTGTACGGGGGGGACTCCCAACTGGGGGTCTCTTTCCAGGGATCCTGTGGGCTCTCTCCACACCAAATAGAGGTGAAAAGACGTCCCGACCAAATAGATCAATTATCCATTTTTGGCAAAAACCAACTGGGGATTCCCCCTCCTCCCCCTCCGGCAAGCCCACCACACGGACATTAGATCTACGCGATCGATCTTCCAAATCATTCAATTTATCTCTTAATCCCCCATTTTCCTTTTTGAGAGCGTCAATTTCCTTTTTGGCCTGAGCCATAGCACCCTCTAGCGGAGGGATTTGTTTCTCTATCACAGCCATTTTATCACGAATGTTGGAAAGGTCCTGTCACACCAACATTATGTCAGATGATACCGATCCGACTTGGACAGTTAATTGAGCTATAGCCTGGCCACATTTAGTTTAGTTTAGTTTTTAGATCCATTAACAAGGGTTTCACCTTTCGTTCTAGCTTGTTTTAGCAAGGAATCCCTATCCCCGGAACATAAAAATTTAATTAGCATTGTACGGGGGGGGACTCCCAACTGGGGGTCTCTTTCCAGGGATCCTGTGGGCTCTCTCCACACCAAATAGAGGTGAAAAGACATCCCGACCAAATAGATCAATTATCCATTTTTGGCAAAAACCAACTGGGGATTCCCCCTCCTCCCCCTCCGGCAAGCCCACCACACGGACATTAGATCTACGCGATCGATCTTCCAAATCATTCAATTTATCTCTTAATCCCCCATTTTCCTTTTTGAGAGCGTCAATTTCCTTTTTGGCCTGAGCCATAGCACCCTCTAGCGGAGGGATTTGTTTCTCTATCACAGCCATTTTATCACGAATGTTGGAAAGGTCCTGTCACACCAACATTATGTCAGATGATACCGATCCGACTTGGACAGTTAATTGAGCTATAGCCTGGCCACATTTAGTTTAGTTTAGTTTTTAGATCCATTAACAAGGGTTTCACCTTTCGTTCTAGCTTGTTTTAGCAAGGAATCCCTATCCCCGGAACATAAAAATTTAATTAGCATTGTACGGGGGGGACTCCCAACTGGGGGTCTCTTTCCAGGGATCCTGTGGGCTCTCTCCACACCAAATAGAGGTGAAAAGACGTCCCGACCAAATAGATCAATTATCCATTTTTGGCAAAAACCAACTGGGGATTCCCCCTCCTCCCCCTCCGGCAAGCCCACCACACGGACATTAGATCTACGCGATCGATCTTCCAAATCATTCAATTTATCTCTTAATCCCCCATTTTCCTTTTTGAGAGCGTCAATTTCCTTTTTGGCCTGAGCCATAGCACCCTCTAGCGGAGGGATTTGTTTCTCTATCACAGCCATTTTATCACAAATGTTGGAAAGGTCCTGTCACACCAACATTATGTCAGATGATACCGATCCGACTTGGACAGTTAATTGAGCTATAGCCTGGCCACATTTAGTTACTTGAGATAATATTTCATTGAGTACTGGTGGATCGGGATCCGGTGTTAGACCAACCTCACCCTCCACTATGCCAGTGTGAGAAGCAGAAGATTCCTCTTCTAAAGAAGTAAGGGAAAGCTCAAGTTTATCAGCAAGAGGGGGTTTCAGGTATTTCCCAATCTTAGGGGGGGGGAGTTGCCTCTTTCGCCAAAGAGCCCTTGCCAGCTTTCTTGTTTTGCACTTTAAGAGACATTTTTGTAGCAGCAAGAGGGGAAGCGATGTGGTAAACACGCAGAGCATACAGCCAGTAAATTGTTTATGCTCAGACCATGTGCGTATATTGGTCTCTTTCCCCAGCTGGATAATGTGGACAACTTTAACCCACAGGCAGAAGAAGAGGTTTCATACTAAACCGTTCAGGGTCTAGGAAAAGTGGAGTCCATCCGTATTCAGATTTGCCCGGGCCCTCAGTTCAATATTGCTCAGTCAAGGGACCTTAGAGGGAACAGCCAAACAGGAGGCGTTAAATTCAGTATATACAAATCACCGGGGGCTTCATGTCCCTGAGGGGAGGATTTTGCTTATAGTAGTACCAGGAGAGTAACACATAGGGCCACATATTCCTCTAAGGCAAGATCAGCAATAGATACAAGTAGTGCCCTTTAACGTAGGTTGCAAAAAACAGTACCTTGCCCGCTTAGGTTCGCGGTATTATCAAATGCCGCCCCCTCGCAGGCCTTGCCCGGTAACGGTGCCCCCAACACGCCGGTCTGTCCCTCGAACCTGCTCCCGCCAAGGGCGCCGCAAGCTCCGACTCTAATGGGCGGTCCGAGGTCACGTGACACGCATCCTCCACCTCAGCGTCCCACGTGACCTCCGCCGCCAACTGCTATCCGAAGGCCGCCTCTCCTCCCCAGGACTCCGTCGGGCCATCTTCTCCCAATCTGGCTTCATCAGGGGGCCACACCACAGCTAGGCCGGCGAAGGCGTCTCCTCCCCGGGCAGAGGAAAGAGGTACATCGGGCTTGCGGGAGTCAGCCTCTCATCGTGGGGGAGAGGGAGGAGCACGAGCGTGCGGCTACCACGTCATGCCGCAGGTCACGCCCCCCTTCCCATGTATTTGCAATATTTAATTGTAATGAATCAGAATGATTGTGCTGATATTGCTTCCAGCTGCACAGTATGAATCTACTTAGCAGTGCCCTGAGAATACAGTGGTCTGCAGTCGTCTGCAGTGGTAACTTTACATTAGGGGAAAAGGAGCTTTATTCTAGCATGCAAGGCCAGGAGAGAGGCTGCAACTAGTCATTTGGGTGGGGAGCCACCTGTGACTAGTCATGGCTCTTTGTCTGGGTTCTCTGCCTCTCTCTTTGCGGGGATGATTGACAGACAGAGAGGCACTAACCGTCCTCTCTGCCTGTCAATCAAACTTCACACTGCGTGCTGACAGACAGAGAACAGTGATTAATCATGGGTGGCTCTCTGCCTAGATGACTAGTTGCTGCCCTTCTTGTGAGCCTTCTAAGTTGTGCCATTTTTAATACAGTTGATCAGGTAAAAATATTAAAATTAGGTCCTTAGGTGCACTGGAGGCATCACTTGCTCCTCCCCCTCCAGTGCACTGTCTGGGCTGTCCACCGCCTCTGATGCTCACACCTACTTATTCAAGAATGCATAAGCAGGCAGGTCTTTTGACATGCATAAGTATGCGTGAGCATCTGAGACAATTGACAGTCGGAATGTGCGCTGGCCGGACGAGAAACATGCCCAGTGCACCTATGGACCAACTTTACATTTTTTTACCAGATTAAATGTATTAAAACAGGCAGTACTTAAAAGGGTTACAAGAGCTGCGCTGGATAGAGGAGAAAAGAGGCCACTGGGAACTAGGTTCATAAAGGCATGAATAGAAGCCAGCAATCTCTTACTAAAAGGTACACTATCCAAAAGTAGCCTTTGAGAGCACACCCTCTTGTGGCAAGACCCAATGTCTAATCAGACCACACCTGGTGATTTACATATCTGGCTGAGACATTCAATATTCTGAAAGTTAACTTGGTTTCTCAAAACTACTTAAATGTACAAATAATTATCTAGCATTAATATTCCTCCTAAATATAAAAGGACTAGAAAAAATAGATATACTATTATTAGTTTTTGCTCACTTGGCCAAAATAATAGCACTACAGTTGGTCTGTTATTTGAAGTTTTTGTTATAAACACTACAGCAGCTTGATATTCACATTTGTTGAAAAATGTTTTTGCTTGAGAAAGAAAATATTTCGTCCCCGGGAAATTAACATGCTATTCCGTATAAATATGCTGAATATCTGAACACTGGCTCATTTGCCTAAAGCACATTCTGCTTAGAGAAAATAGAATTTAAATTAGCTTGAACTTCCAGGTCTTTGATCCGAGTATCTGACTAGCTGGTCTTGTGTGGGTCATACACTGTCTGTTTGCAACCTCTTTTTAATAGGCAGCAAATATGTGAACGATAATGTCTTTTACAGCAAAAGTGAAAAAACTGTAGGGCAAAGGGGTACACAAAACCGTTGTTCAAGGTGTAGATCAATGAATTTTGCAGCACAAAGGTGATGGACAGCTGAGTTATTATATCGTGAAGGGGAGTATTCAGGCTAAATCATCTTGTTGGATATTTAAACCTAGTTATGCTTTTATTACCAAATTGATTAACAATCTGGAACAGTTTGTCAGCCTTAAAAATGTAAATGATTCCCAATCTGTTTCTGTGACTGAGCCAATTGTTTCTAGAATTAAAGAAGCTGTTATAAAACTTTGGCTCATAATAAAAATGCCCTTAACAGCATATCCATACACATGACACCTTTATTTTCTAGGGAAAAATTCCTCCAGATGCCCCAGGAGGGGAGCGTAGAAGCTACTATTAGAGGTGAGCGAATTTTAGGTTAGTGCAAATTTGAGCATACAGCATTTGATTATCGGTGGCTGCACTGGTGGAGCCATAAGGCTATCTGGAAAACATGGATACAACCCAAGGCCATGTTCACATGGCGTAAGACACTGGCCGTTCTGTGACCCTGCTGGGTCACAGAACGGCCAGTTTCAGAGAAGATCAACCCGGCCGGTACTGCAGTACTGGTTGGATGATCTGCTGAATTCAGATGTGTGTGCACGCATCCGAATTCACCGCTGGTCACAATGGAGTGTGCAGGTGGAGCTGCACGCTCCATTGTGTGGACTGACAGGTTATCTGTGGCTGCTATTCAATGAATAGCGGCCGCAGAAAACTGCCGTCAGTTTTTTGAGTGGCCGCTATGTGTATACACTCCAGCCAGGATTCCCTCTAGCTGCAGTACAATGTAAGTTAAGTATTAATGACAGCCGTGTTGCAAATTGGCAACAACAGACATGATTAATACTCAACTTTTGTTGTGTAAACGTGACCTAAGGGTGTATACATGTTTTTTAGGACTCCCTAGGGAAGCATTGACTCCTGCTCAAGATTTACTCACTTCTAGCTATTATCCATGAAACTTAAAGCAAAAGTACCATCAAAACATTCACTTTAAGTCTTCCACATGCATAGAACGGTGATAGAAAACCCACGCGCCTCTATGACACAGCTCTATTAGAATCAATAGAGCAGCATCATAGAAGGACGGGGGGTTTCCTTCCACTGGGGAGTGGGCTGGCCCGTCTCCAGTGCTTCAGCCCCGAGCAGTACCCGGCAACAGAATGGCGAGGGGTACTGAGCCACGGTTTAAAAAAAGGACTGCGGCACTGGCTTCCCTGTGCTGGCACCATTCTATCCATGTGCAACACTTAAAGCAAATGTACTGATGGTACATTTGCTTTAATACTAAAAGTATGCAATAAGCTCCTGAGCTCCCCTTAAATTGTTGCTGCATGCTGACAGAAATGTTTTCATTAACCACAGGCCTGTGTGAAAGAAAACAGTAGATTTAAACCTATACTGTATATCAGCAACAGTAGTGATATAATGCAACCAGTTGTGTACATGCAGAGAAATAGTAAACAATATAGTGAAAACAAAGTTGGTGTTATTTTTGCCAAAAAAATATTTTGGTATTAATAGTTAATCTAAAAAAAAAATAAAAAAAAAAAAAAAAAAAAGTGAATTTATTTTTTTTATTTATTTCATCAGTCTTTACTATTTCTTACATCACAGTCGAAGAATTGTGCTTTACAGTCACTAGAGTGGAAAACTTGATTACCTAATTTAACCCTGCCCTGTCACTCACATCTGTATTTACTGTCTACATTTTCACTGTCATAGCTGAAACAGTACAATAGACATAGAATTCTGCCATTAATCATCTGCCTATCAGCCATAATGAAGTGATCATATTCAATATTACTGGAGGTTTCAAAGCAAAATGTTTTCTATGATTGAATTTGCAGCACAGCTTGTATGGCTTCTAGATTTCAGCACATTAGAGTTAAATGATTGGCTTGTGCCATTGAAAGCACAGAAATACTAAAGACGATAACAAATGCTGAGGGGCTAAAAATTGCTGACTTTGTCAATGGCATACTGTTATTTCTTGCATACACTGGAGAACATTAAAAAGTAGGGTTTTGATCTAACTGACAACTTTTGACTCTTTAAAAGGCTTTAAAATCACCTCCCAACACATTTTTTTTCCAACATATTAAAATAAAAAAAAATACAGAAATGTCTCTTTAAATTAGGGTAATTGAGGGAAAATATTGATGATGTAGTTTGTCTTTTTTAACTTAAAGGAGAAGTCCGACCAAAATAAATTTTTGATATGTTGTTACTTATGAAAAGTTATACAAATTTCTAATGTACATTAATTATGGGAAATGCCCATATAGGGCTATTTCCCTTAATTTAGTAGATCAGGAAGTGTTAGAATTCTCTCAGATCCAGTGACATCACGACAAAAGGTGTAATTCCTATGGAGTGTCCAGCAGGGGCGCTCTCTATATAGAAGTCTATGGGACTTTATTGTTTCTATGGATTTCTATGTAATGTAATGTAGTGTAGTGTACAGTGCTTTATTGAATGAATACATCTATGGATGTATGAATACATCAAAGTATTGCATAAATGTATTCATTCAATACATTAGGATATCACAGTAAGCCCGATCCGCCGCATTCCCGCCGCACGCCGATCCACCGCACTCCCGCCGATCCGCCGCATAAACACTGAACTACAGCTCCCATCATCTGCTTTTAGTATGAACAGGTGATGGGAGCTGTAGCTGGGTTATGGATATGACTTGCCTGCCGCCGCTGATGCCACTGCTTATGCCGCCGGGCGCAGGGGGGAGCCGCTCAGTACACAGGAGCGCTCCCCCCTCCTCCTCCTTCCAGGAAGCTTCCCCCTATACCACTGCTGACTCCCCGCCTGGCCGTCGCTCTCCGCTCTCATATACCGGCTCCCAATGCTTCCTGGTGTCCGCACTGATGCATCAGGAGTCGGTATATGAGAGCGGAGAGCGGCGGCCAGGCGGGGAGTCAGCAGTGGTATAGGGGGAAGGTTCCCGGAAGGAGGAGGAGGGGGGAGCGCTCCTGTGTACTGAGCGGCTCCCCCCTGTGCCCGGCGGCATGAGCAGTGGCATCGCAGGCAAGTCATATCCATAACCCAGCTACAACTCCCATCACCTGTTCATACTATAAGCAGATGATGGGAGCTGTAGTTTAGTGTATATGCGGCGGATCGGCGGGAATGCGGCGGATCGGCGTGCGGCGGGAATGCGGCGGATCGGCGGGCTTACAGTGATATCCTAATGTATTGAATGAATACATTTATGCAATACTTTAGGGAGCACGGACACTTGCTCCCCAAAGTATTCCATAGATGTATTCATTCAATAAAGCACTGTACACTACACTACATTACATTACATTACATAGAAATCCATAGAAACAATAAAGTCCCATAGACTTCTATATAGAGAGCGCCCCCTGCAGGACACTTCATAGGAATTACACCTTTCGTTGTGACGTCACTGGATCTGAGAGAATTCTAACACTTCCTGATCTACTAAATTAAGGGAAATAGCCCTATATGTGCATTTCCCATAATTAATGTACATTAGAAATTTGTATAACTTTTCATAAGTAACAACTTATAAAAAATTAATTTTGGCCGGACTTCTCCTTTAATGTCTAGTCCCAGTAAAGGAAAAAAATCTATCTATCTATCTATCTATCTATCTATCTATCTATCTATCTATCTATCTATCTATCTATCTATCTTTCTATCCATTCATCAACATTTTTGTTTCTCCCTGAGACTAGACATTAAGTTAAAAAAATAAATAAATCTGAATCAGTATTTTCCTACAATTACCCTAATTTAAAGGGACATTTCTGTAATAGTGATGAGCGAGTAATAAAATGCTCGGGTGCTCGTTACTCAAGCCAAGTATTTCCCGATACTCGAGTGCTCGTTTTGAGTAACGAACCCCATAGAAGTCAATGGGAGACTCGAGCATTTTTTGAGGGGACTCAAGTTCGGTAGAGAGGAGGTCGTGTGAAAACATGTCAACCTCAGAAATTGATGGAAACACAACGGAAATGGACAGGAAACAGCAGGGGCAGCATGCATGCAAGCCTCTGAGGCTGCCTAATGGCACCATTATGCCTAATTCTGGGCAACAGCCTGGTTAAAACAGAGGTAGGCATAGGGACCACCCAAAAACTCAGCCAGACATAACATAGCATTGAGAACACATGGAACCATTACAACAGAGGTATCTTATCATGAACCACCCAAAAATTAAGCCTGACACAGCATAGCGGTGAGGACAGAGTGAACAAGGTAGAAGCGGTAGCCAGTCAGCCTTCCAAAAATTATACCAGACCTAGCATGGCAGTGAGCTCACAGAGAACATTAAAAGTGAGTGAGGAAGAAAGTGAGCCTCCCCAAAATTAGGCCAAACACTGCATGGCATTGAGCACACAGAACTGCCGGGATCAGCAGTAGCCAACATGGAGGCCAGGCAGGAGCAACAGTAACCAACATGGAGGCCAGGCAGGAGCAACAGTAACCAAAATGGAGGCCAGGCAGGAGCAACAGAAGCCAACATGGAGGCAAGGGCAGGCACACCAGTAGTCAGCAATAGTCAACATGGATGCCACTTAAGGCCCAGCAGTGGCCCACATGGAGGCAAGGGCAGGCACCACAGTAGTCAGCAGTAGTCAACATGGATGCCAGTAAAGGCCCAGCAGCAGGGGCGTAGCTAATGTCTCTTGGGCCCTGATGCGAGAGGCCAACTTGCCCCCCCCCTCCTTTCACGACCAAGTGGTGCTATTGGTGTATATATATATATATATATATATATACACCCCAAGACAGATATTACCTATTACCGCCATACTGTTACCGACTAAATCCTGTATACTGAGACCAATATTACCAGTAATACCAGTATGTAGGAAGGAAACATTACCGCCACACCACAACCACTACCATCACCACCATATTGTTACTGACCAAATCCAGTATATTAAATCACCTCATCCAGTCATAAAGAGGTGGCCCCAGCTCTACACAGGCTCTATACACCATATACATTACAGTGCAGTTATATCAGGTGACTCACAGGAGACGTCTTCTCTGATCGGAGTTCTTTCCTTTTCATCTTCTCCATCTGTCCTGGGCCGTTATGAGAACCTCTCCGAACCACGAATCCACAGAATCTGCCAGACAGACATATTAGGCTCCTCACACTGGCACCATCCTCATCTCTATACACACTGCACATCTGTACTGTCCCTTTTACACCCTCATTTAATGTGACTCTATGTGACCCCCTAATAATATATGCCCCACTCTGTGTATTCCCTATCCCCGTATGTTGCCCCCCCCCAAATAGATGGCCCCCTTTACCCCCTCCCTTATAGATGGCCCCCTCTACCCCCTCCCTTATAGATGGCCCCCTCTACCCCCTCCCTTATAGATGGCCCCCTCTCTCCTCACCCTCCCTTATAGATGGCCCCCTCTCCCCCCACCCTCTCCTGTGTATTCTGTGTATTCCCTCTGTGTATTCCCTCTGTGTATTCCCTCTCCCCATATGTTGCCCCCCCAAAATAGATGGCCCCCTTTACCCCCTCCCTTATGGATGGTCCCCTCTCCCCCCACCCTCCCTTATAGATGGCTCCCTCTCCCCCCACCCTCCCCTATAGATGGCCCCCTCTCCCCTCACCCTCCCTTATAGATGGCCCCCTCTCCCCCTACCCTCCCTTATAGATGGTCCCCTTCCCCCCTCCCTTATAGATGGTCCCCTTTCCCCCCCTCACTTATAGATGGTCCCCTTTCCCCCCCTCCCTTAAAGATGGTCCCCTCCCCCCTCCCTTATAGATGGTCCCTCTTTCCCCCCCAACCTCATAAATGGCCCCCTCTTTCTCCCCACCCTCATAGATGGTCCCCTTTCCCCCCCCCCTTACCCTCATAGATGGCCCCATTTTTCCCCCCACCCTCATAGATGGCCCATCTTTCTCCCCCACCCTCATTGATGGCTCCTCTTTCCCCCCACCCTCATAGACTACTGCTGGGCAGTGGCGTAGCTACCGCCGCGACCGGGCCCGCCACAAGGTCACTCTTGTGACCGCAAGCATTGTCCGGCTCCGTCTTCCCCCGGCTACTGCGCGGCTGCCGGGGGTGTCGTGTCTTATCCCCGGCAGCGCGCGCATCCCAGAGCTCCCTGTGCGCCGGAATCGGAAGTCAGGGCCCAAGGCGCGCAGGGAGCTCTGGGATGCGCGCACTGCCGGGGGTAAGACACGACACCCCCGGCAGCCGCGCAGTAGCCGGGGGAAGACGGAGCCAGACAATGCTTGCGGTCACAAGAGTGATTGATCAGGAGGGCCCCTCCGCGGGCCCCCCTTGTGGCGGGCCCGGTCGCGGCGGTAGCTACGCCACTGCCCAGCAGTAGTCTACATGGATGACAGTTAAGGCCCAGCAGTAGCCAACATGGAGGCAAGGGCAGGCACACCAGTAGTCAGCAGTAGTCAACATGGATGCCAGTAAAGGACCAGCAGTAGCCAACATGGAGGCAAGGGAAGCACGGTGGCTCAGTGGTTAGCACTGTAGCCTTGCAGCGCTGGAGTCCTGGGTTCAAAGATGACCAAGGACAACATCTGCAAAAAGTTTGTATGTTCTCTCCATGTTTGCGTGGGTTTCCTCCGGGTACTCCGGTTTCCTCCCACACCCAAAAACATAAAGACAGGTGAAGAGCTGCGGAATCTGTGTGCGCTATACAAATAATAAAAAAATATAAAAAAACAAGGGCAGTCAGAGCAGTAGTCAACATGGATGCCAGTTAAGGCCCAGCAGTAGTCAACATGGATGCCAGTAAAGGCCCAGCAATAGTCAACATGGATGCCAGTTAAGGCTCAGCAAAAAGGAGGCAAGGGCAGGCCCATCAGTAGTCAACATGGATGCCAGTAAAGGCCCAGCAGTAGTCAACATGGATGCCAGTAAAGGCCCAGCAATAGTCAACATGGATGCCAGTTATGGCCCAGCAAAAAGGAGGCAAGGGCAGGCCCAGCAGTAGTCAACATGGATGCCAGTAAAGGCCCAGCAGTAGTCAACATGGATGCCAGTAAAGGCCCAGCAGTAGCCAACATGGATGCCATTAAAGGCCCAGCAATAGTCAACATGGATGCCAGTTAAGGACCAGCAAAAAGAAGGCAAGGGCAGGCACACCTAGTGAGGCTCCCTAAAACTAGGCCAGACACAGCATGGCATTCAGCACACAGAGAACCATTACAAGTGAATGAGGAAGCTAGTGAGGCTCCCCAAAACTAGGCCAGACACAGCATGGCATTAAGCACACAGAGAGCCATTACAAGTGAATGAGGAAGCTAGTGAGGCTCCCAAAAACTAGGTCAGACAGTGCAGGGCCTTGAACACACAGAGAACTATTACAAGTGAGTGAGGAAGCTAGTGAGCCTCCCAAAAATTAGGCCAGACAAAGAGAGCCATTACAAATGAGTCCACCCAAAAATTTTAGTGAGTCCAGGGGCTGGGATATGTAGTGGACATGAACCCGGGTGCTGACAGCTAACTGGCTAGGCCATTTGTCAGTCAGCACTCACCATCAAGGGTACACTTGATGCCTCTCGACCGGGGGTGGTGAGGCCATGGCCACGGCTAGACAAAAAAATAAAAATAAAACAACAGGCTGGTTGGCGGGGGCGCGATCGGCGGGCCCCCGTCAACCAGTCCAGCTCCTCCGCAGACGTAGTGTGACGTCAGAGCATGGCAGTGAGGACACAGAGAATTATTAGGAGTGAGGAAGCAATTGAGCCTCCCAATAATTAGGCCAGACCCTGCATGGCGGAAGAAGACTTGGCAGTTGGCTGAGAATTGTAGGAAGAGGAGGAGGAGGAGGAATAGAGGAGATACCAAGAATCTTTATGTTCAGCTGCTTTCCCCGGGTGGACAGTTGGATTCAGGTGAAATCCAGGCTTTGTTCATTTTTATAAACGTCACCCTGTTAGTGGACAGGCGGGTGTGCTTATCAGTGATTATGGCACCAGCTGCACTGAAGACCCGCTCTGACAACATGCTAGCAGCAGGGCAGGCCAGCACCTCCAAGGCGTAAAGCGCCAGTTGGGGCCACGTATCCAGCTTTGAAACCCAGTAGTTGTAGGTAGCAGAGTGATCGTGAAGGACAGTGGTATGGTTAGCAAGGTACTCCCTCACCATCTTCCTGAAGGCTTCCCCCTACTAGTCTAGACTGGGGACGGTTGACATAGTCTTGCTGGGGTGCCATGAAACTGTCAAAGGCCTTGGACAGTGTTCCCTTGCCCCGTGACAAGTTTCCTGCTCCACCGCTCCTCTCCCCCGCTCTTTGGCCCACAGAACTACGTCCTCTGGCTCTAGTGGTGTCAGATTGGAAGTACATTTTCAGCTTCTGCACCAGGGCCTGTTGATATTAATTCACTCTCATACTGCGTTCCTCGGCAGGAATGACAGTGGAAAAGTTTGGTTTCTACTAAGGGTCCAGGAGAGTGAACACCCAGTAATCTGTGCTTTCCAAAACCAGTAGTCAACATGGATGCCAGTTAAGGCCCAGCAGTAGTCGACATGGCTGCCAGTTAAGGACCAGCAACAAGGATGGAAGGGCAGGAACACCAGTAGTCAACATGGATGCCAGTTAACCCCTTAAGGACGGGGTTTTTGCGTTTTCGGTTTTTCCTCCTTGTGTTTAAAAGGCCATAGCACTTGCATTTTTCCACCTAGAAACCCACATGAGCACTTATTTTTTTGCGTCACTAATTGTACTTTGCGATGGCAGGCTGAATTTTTGCATTTAGTATACTACGAAACCAGAAAAAAAATTCGAAGTGTGGTAAAATTGAAAAAAAAAACGCATTTCTTTTATTTGGGGGAACTGTGTTTTTACGCCATTCGCCCTGGGGTAAAACTGACTTGTTATGCATGTTCCTCAAGTCGTTACGATTAAAACAATATATAACATGTATAACTTATATTGTATCTGATGGCCTATAAAAAATTCAAACCATTGTTAACAAATATACGTTCCTTAAAATCGCTCCATTCCCAGGCTTATAACGCTTTTATCCTTTGGTCTATGGGGCTTTTTATCGGTACCTTGATTGCGCATATGCGACTTTTTGATCGCTTTTTATTACATTTTTTCTGAATTTTGCACTTTGGGATTTTTTTGCGCTGACGCCGTTTACCGTGCGAGATCAGGAATGTGATTAATTAATAGTTCGGGCGATTACGCATGCGGCGATACCAAACATGATTATTTATTTATTTGTTTACTTTTATTTAAAACCTGGGAAAAGGGGGGTGATTCAGACTTTTATTGGGGGAGGGGGCTTTTTACTATAAACAACACTTTTTTTTTTTTTTTTGACACATATACTAGAAGCCCCCCAGATATGCTGCAGAGATCAATGAGATAGGCACTCGTTTACTTCCGGCTGCTGCAGCCGGAAGTAAACGAGTGGCGAGCCGGGGACGGCGCCATCTTGGATAAGTCCCCGGCCGGCATCAGTAACGGAGATCGCTTCTCCGGGACAACGTCCCGGAGGAGCGATCTCCCCCAATAGACACCAGGGAAAGGTTGCCTCCGGTTAGCTAATTAGCGGGCACGGCGATCAGACCGTGCCCGCTAATCGCGGCACCCGGGACCGCGGCGCTTCAAAGCTTTGAAGTACTAATGAGGACATATGACGTACCGGTACGTCATATGTCCTTAAGAGGTTAAGGACCAGCAACAAGGATGCAAGGGCAGGCACACCAGTAGTCAACATGGATGCCAGTTTACTTGCGGAAATGCGCACAGATGCGGTGCGCCTTGCTGAGCAAGTTAGCCACATTTCGGTAATCTTTAAGGAACCGCAGCAACATTAGGTTGAAGACATGGGCCAGGCATGGTACATGTGTGAGGCTGCCGAGTTGCAGAGCCGCCACCAGGTTCCACTCCTTGTCACACGCAACCAAGCTCACTGCTAATTACACACAAACCCGGGTGCTGACAGCTAACTGGCTAAGCCAGCTGTCAGTGACCATCAAGGGTACACCTGATGCCTCTCGACCGGGGGTGGTGAGGCCCCGACCACAGCTAGACAAAAAAAAATAAAAATAAAACAGCTGACTGATTGGCTGGGACGTGATCGGCAGGCCCCCGGCAACCAGTCCTGCTCCTCATCAGACGTAGTGTGACGTCAGAGCATGGCAGTGAGGACACAGAGAACAATACAGTCTGCTTAAGAGGCCACGGAATTTGATCAAATACACTTTCAATCCTTAAAAGAGTCTCTAAGAGACGGCAAGTGCGGTAGCCTGTGTATTAAAAAGACCTGGTCAATCCTGCCTTCAGAAAGGCTACTACAACATCCAAGAAAGGAAAGAAGCTACTGGTAAAAGGCCTGGTCAATCCCTGCCTTCAAAACGGCTAAAACATCCAAGGAAGGTAGAAGGTGCTGTTCAGCAGCTTGAGCACCGCCTGCTGGCGCTTACCCACGGCAGTGCTGCTGCGCCTAAAACTAAAATAGCCGTATTATGGCTAGACTTAGCCTCACACCCTCATGCAGTTGTGCGTGATAGGCATCTCTTTGGAGGTAGGGACGAAGAATAACAATACAGTCTTCTTAAGAGGCCCCGAGCTAAAAAATTAAAGGACAGCAGAGAATCCCCAGGTCATATGGTTTGAAATGGATAACACAAGGATGCTAAATTAGGATCCACCATTATCACTGTCTGTTCCTTTGAACAGTGAAAATTGCACTTTAATTGAAGTCGATTTGATTTTAAAATGTAAATTTAAGGTTAGAAAATAAAAATAAAAATAATTGGCCATTACCGGCAAGGGCAGGCACACCAGTAGTCTACATGAGTGCCAGTTAAGGCCCAGCAACAACGAGGCAAGGGCAGGCACACCAGTAGGCTACATGGGTGCCAGTTAAGGCCCAGCAACAACGAGGCAAGTGCAGGCACACCAGTAGTCTACATGGGTGCCAGTTAAGGCCCAGCAACAACGAGGCAAGGGCAGACACACCAGTAGGATACATGGGTGCCAGTTAAGGCCCAGCAACAACGAGGCAAGGGCAGGCACACCAGTAGGCTACATGGGTGCCAGTTAAGGCCCAGCAACAACGAGGCAAGGGCAGGCACACCAGTAGGCTACATGGGTGCCAGTTAAGGCCCAGCAGTAGCCAACAAGTAGCCAACAACCCCCAGCACCCTTTCGATTTTACTGTAGCAGTTGGGGTAACATTCCCTGCATAATGTAACCACTGACTTCTACCCCCGTCACCACCCTTTCGATTTTCAATTTGACTGCAGCAGTTGGGGTAACATTCACTGCATAATGTAACTACTCACTTCTACCCCCGCCACCACCCTTTCGATTTTCAATTTGACTGCATTCCCTGCATAATGTAACTAACCACCTCTCCCCCCACCGCTGTTTTGATTTTGAATTTGACTTTCATCCTTGAGGATCTGGCAATTGTCTCATGCAAAGGGATCATCACTTGAGGAGTAGTGTACTACAAATCCCAGCAATACAGTGTAGTACCAATTAGTTTAGGTGGGGCTGTACGATACAATCTGGTAGTGGCTGGACCTAGACACACGCTGGGATACCCCCTTACAATGAGCAGTGAAGTTTTATGCAGGTTTACTACAAATCCCAGCAATACAGTGTAGTACTCACTAGTTTAGGGGGGCTGTACGGTACTATCTGGTATTGGCCGGAACTATACACACACGCTGTGACACCCCCTCACAATGAGCAGTGAAGTTCTATGCAGGATGCACTACATATCCCAGCTATACAGTGCAGAACATACTAGTGTAGGGGGGGTTGAAAGTTCTATCTGGTATGGGCAACAACTGTACACACTTTGTCACCCCAATACAATGCACTACATATCCCAGCTATACAGTGCAGTACACACTAGTTTAGGGGGGGCTTGATGGTGCTATCTGGTATGGGCAACAACTGTACACATTTTGTCACCCCAAAACAATGAGCAGTGAAGTAAGTTCTATGCAGGATGCACTACAACTCCCAGCTATACAGTGCAGTACACCCTAGTATAGGGGGGGGGGGGGCTTGACGGTGCTATCTAGTATGGGTAACAACTGTACACATTTTGTCACCCCAATACAATGAGCAGTGAAGTAAGTTCTATGCAGGATGCACTACATATCCCAGCTATACAGTGCAGTACATACTAGTTTAGGTAGTACTATCTGGTCTGAGCAACAACTGTACACACTTCGTCACCCCAATACAATGAACAGTGAAGTAAGTTCTATGCAGGATGCACTACAACTCCCAGCTATACAGTGCAGTACACACTAGTTTGGGGGGGGAGGGGGCTTGACGGTGCTATCTGGTATGGGCAACAACTGTACACATTTTGTCACCCCAATACAATGAGCAGTGAAGCAAGTTCTATGCATGATGCACTACAAATCCCAGCTATACAGTGCAGTACACACTAGTTTAGGTGGTGCTATCTGATATGGGCAACAACTGTACACACTTTCTGTCACCCCAATACAATGAGCAGTGAAGTAAGTTCTATGCGGGATGCACTACAACTCCCAGCTATACAGTGCAGTACACACTAGTTTAGGTGGTGCTATCTGGTATGGGCAACAACTGTACACACGCTTTATCACCCCAATACAATATGAGCAGTGAAGTAAGTTCTATGCGAGATGCACTACAACTCCCAGTTATACAGTGCAGTACACACTAGTTTAGGTGGTGCTATCTGGTATGGGCAACAACTGTACACACTTTCTGTCACCCCAATACAATGAGCAGTCAAGTTCTATGCAGGATGCACTACAAATCGCAGCAATACAGTGTAGTACACCAGGAACATCAGCCCCAAAATCGCAAAAAAGGAGTACACTGAGCACTTCTTAGGGGTGTGTATGCAACACCTAATGTCCCCTTTCTGCCAGCAGCCGGTCACCACAGTGTGCTGATTAAATCGCGGTAGCAGCACTGCAACTCCCAGCCAGCAGTCTGTAGTAATAGTATTAATAAAAGCTTTTAAGCCCTGAAAAGGGCTGTTTGTTTATATTGCTAGTATATACCCTGCCTGCTGGAACGCTAAATCCTACACTGATACTCTCCCTGACCAGCAGCAGCTCTGTCCCTGATCTCTCACAGCATGCGTCTGAAGTGAGCACTGCCGGCGCCGAGTTTTATATGGCAGGGTCATCTAATCTGGCCAACCAATCGCTGCTATCGACATGTATGGGTCCCACGTCATCGCAGGATGTACCAAAGAGTCTCCTGCATGTTTATTGGCTGCGAAAAAGTGCGCAAACTTACAGGAGACGGATGATGAGATTTCCTAGAGTATCGCGAGATGCTGGTAAATAATGTGTTGGTATAATGTTTTAATGAAATTAAACTTCTTCTCTCTGTTTTCATTAGTGCAACAGGTAGACTCACTTTCCTCTCCATGAGACCACCAGAGTGGGACCTTAGAGATGGGGAAGGTGTGGTATGGTAACAGGCAGCACCACACCTCTACTATGTACACCTCTTCTGACATTATACTGATTTAATGCACTGTACCTCTTGAAGCTATGTGTCACACTGGAGCCTCTGGGATGCAATATAGAAATTCCCCTGTTGCGGGAGAAGCTCCCTGTGCTTCTTGCCTGGGGCAGGTGAGAGAGGACTGGCTGCCCCAGCATGCAGAGTTAGTGTTGAGCGAAGTGCATTTAGTTTGCACACAAGAGGGTAATGGTTTAATTCTTCTCACTATCTGCATTCTTTGTACATTTTTTTTTTCAGTGATCATTTTTTATTAGTTTCTTTTTTTTATTTATTTATTACTTGCACCTAATTTTTTTCTTTATTCCGGTTTTCCACTTTTTTTTCACCATGCTTTAATTTTACATTTATATCTGGTGTGTACTAGCTTTATTGATGTACTGGTGTTTAATGCACATTATTATGTATGTCAAATAATTGGTATACTTGTATGTGTGCCCATTAGGGACGAGCGAACTTTCGTGAAGTTCGGATTGGTCCAAATCGAACCGAAAACTAACCTTGCTCTAACGGCTGAATAATTGCAGCTACAATAGTGGGAGTGTGATAGGGTATAGTTTTGTTTGGTTGCAGTTGATATTACAATGAAAAAAGTGTGTGGGGGGGGGGAGTGCAAAAATAATGAGAAAAAAAAATAATTATAGAAATAATAATAAAATATAGTAAATAAAAGTGCCAAAATAGTGACAAAAAATATTGAAAAAAAAAAAAAAAGTTTACAAGGAGGATGCGTCAGCACTTGATTGCACCCAGCCAGTATTGTTGAGAAGAGACAAGTTGAGCAGCAGGAGGAGGCAGCATTTGATTGCTCGCCTCTCAGGCCAGTATTGTTGAGAAGAGACAAGTTGATCAGCAGGAGGAGGCAGCAGTTGATTGATTCCAGTCCAGTATTATTGAGGAGAGGCTACTTGAGGAGGAGGCAGCAGTTGATCGATTCCAGGCTAGTATTATCGAGGAGAGGCTACTTGAGGAGGAAGCAGCAGTTGATTGATTCAAGGCCAGCATAATTAAAAACAGACTACTTGAGCAGCAGTAGGAGGAGGCAGCAGTTGATCGATTCCAGGCCAGTATTATCGAGGAGAGGCTAATTGAGGAGGATGAGGCAGCAGTTAATTGATTCAAGGCCAGTATTATCAAGGAAAGGCTACTTGAGGAGAAGGTAGCAGTTGATCGATTCAAGGCCAGTATTATGGAGGAGAGGCTACTTGAGGAGGAGGCAGCAGTTGATTGATACAAGGCCAGTATTATGGAGGAGAGGCTACTTGAGGAGGAGACAGCAGTTGATCGCTACAAGGCCAGTATTATTGAGGAGAGGCAACTTGAGGAGGAGGCAGCAGTTGATCGATTTCAGGCCAGTATTATTGAGGAAAGGCTACTTGAGGAGGAGGCAGCAGTTGATCAATTCAAGGCCAGTATTATCGAGGAAAGGCTACTTGAGGAGAAGGTAGCAGTTGATCGATTCAAGGCCAGTATTATGGAGGAGAGGCTACTTAAGGAGGAGGCAGCAGTTGATCGATTCAAGGCCAGTATTATGGAGGAGAGGCTATTTGAGGAGGAGGAAGCAGTTGATTGATTCCAGGCCAGTATAATTAAAAACAGACTACTTGAGCAGCAGTAGGAGGAGGCAACAGTTGATTGATTCCAGGCCAGTATAATTAAAAACAGACTACTTGAAGAGCAGGAGGAGGAAGCAGTTGATCGATTCAAGGCCAGTATTATGGAGGAGAGGCTACTTGAGAAGGAGGCAGCAGTTGATCGATTCAAGGCCAGTATTATTGTGGAAAGGCTACTTGAGGAGGAGGCAGCAGTTGATCGATTCAAGGTCAGTAATATGGAGGAGAGGCTACTTGAGGAGGAGGCAGCAGTTGATTGATTCAAGGCCAGTATTATCGAGGAAACGCTACTTGAGGAGAAGGAGGAGGCAGCAGTTGATTGATTCAATGTCAGTATTATTAAAAACAGACCAGTTGAGGAGCAGAAGAAGGCAGCAGTTAATGGCTCTTAGGCCAGTATTGTTAAAAACAGACAAGTTGAGATGGCAGCTTCCGCAGCTCTTGATTCCACCCAGTATGTTTCCAAATAGACAATTGACGGTGGGGGCATTAGTAGGAGTAGTATTCTTTTGGACCTAGAAGGACCTAGTACAGACAACTTAAGTTTGAAGCTAAGGATATGCACGTTTGTAAAAATCATTCTTTAAACATGACAACATGTTGATGTAGAGTTCAGCACAGGACAGTCAACGTAAAAAAAAAAAAACTATAACATTACACCTAGTCTAACAGGATATGGATACAGGAAAATAGACAGAGAACCTCACCCACAGAATCCATGAGGTGAAGAAAGGACATTTAAAAAGGCACAGATTCAAGAAGGCTTTACCCCAGTTCCATTATCCAAAAATCCGTGTCCAATTTTCATTAAATTGACACCTCACTGGCACTTGCTTTACAAATTGACGCAACTACTCTGGTGTCAAACCTGTTGAATCTGGGCCTATGGCTGTTGGCGATACACACACACACACATATATATATATATATATATATATATATATATATATATATATATATATATATATATATTTTTTTTTTTTTTTTTATCAAACACCAGTTTGATGTCCTAACCGAGTGTACCGTCCAATCCAATGGATGTATGCTTTTGTGTTTTTTAAGTGCTGTCACCAGCTGGCTTAAAGGATAAGTCCGTTCAATTTATAAGTTTCTGGGTCAAGTAAGGGTACAGAAAGTTATTAATTGCCTGGACTTGTCTTTTAAAGTGGGTATGGGAAAAACCCCTGATGGAGTATGGGAGTGACCTCCCACCCTCGCTTTTGTCATTTCCAAAAAACCTCACCCTATGGGTACCTTCACATGTGGCTGCGGGTCTGCTGAGTAAAATCCACAGGGCATTTTTATACTGTTCACCAAATGGCATTCAGTACTAGGGTGCCGGCCGAACATACGCAGTTCTGCGCTGAACTGGGTATTTGCGCCCAGCCCCATATTACTGAAGGTGGCATAAAATCAGCCAACGATGCGCTGTGGATTTTAGCCAGCAGGGAACCACAAAAAAAACCCATTGTAAAGGCACCCGTAAATAAGGCAAGTTAACCTGCCTTTCAGCAACTGTTTGTTGCTGTAACTAACTGTAGTGGTTTTTTATATTACAGTTGAAGGACAGCAGCCTCCGTGATATATACCCCATAGACAGCCTTATTCCACGAGTGACTGCATGAGAGGCTTGAAATCATTTGCACACGGAAGAACCCCATCGGGATTTGCGGTGCAAGATTTCACTACTCTCATGATATCCACAGAATACCTCAAGAACAGTTAGTACCCACTCACAAAACGGAGAGTAGTGTTCCTTGGCACGGGTGCCATGCATAGAACCCCACGGCTATAGTTCACAAAAGGTGAAATCCACACTTTTTGAAGCATAGTCGTGGGGATTATTTTAGGGTTGCTATTGTTCTTGGGGTATGGGTTGGACGGTGCACTGGTGTGAGGCATTAGTCTGGTGTGGAGATGTTAAATGGCCAACACACCATGGGCATCAAATTTGGAAATGGGGATCTGTTTTTTCAAATGTATCCAAATAAAGTTGGGAATTTTTAAGGTGATTTTTTTTTAAAAAAATTGGGGTCTAAGGGGGGAACATTACTTAATAAATTAAATTAAGGATTTTTACGTTAGGTACATATTTAGGATATTAACATCAATTTCTTGGACACACGGATTGCCATGCAAGACGGGTGACTGATGACTTAGTCATTCACATCAGGCAGGGGGGTGGTATAATCCGATGTAATCCAGGCACGATTAATCTTCACAAACGTCAGCATCTCCACACTGTGGCAAGAGAGCCTCGTTCTTTGCGGTGTTACAATGTTACCCGCCGCACTAAATACCCTCTCTGACGCCACACTACTGGCTGGGCAGGACAGCAGAGCCAAGGCAAACTCTGCCAGTTGAGGCCAAATCTCCAGTTTTTCTGCCCAGTACTGCACTGGGTCGGTGACACTTTGGGGCAGGGTGGAATCAAGGTAGGCAGTGACCTGGTGGCTGAGCTCATGCTGGTCCACTCCATGATTCCGGTGCTGTGTCCTTTCTTCACCAGCTGGCTGCATGAAATCTCTCATGAGGGCTTGCAGGCTGTAGCGACTTCTGACGCCTCCACTAGTGGTGGTGGGAGTGGAGCGCGCTGGTTCCCCCCCAGAGGATGTTGTCTAGGAACCTGGCTGGTCTCGCAGGTAAGTTGAGACCAACTGACTGGTGAGCATGTCCCTGTAGTACACCAGTTTAGCCTCCCTCTGTGATGGCAGGAAGAATTCTGCTATTTTGCGGCGGAAGCGAGGGTACAGGGTGGCCAGCCAGTATTGGTCCCTCTGGCGGATGTCCACAATGCGGCTATGATTCCGCAGACACTCCCGCAGACACCTTGCCATCTGCACCAAGGACAATGACCGCCTCTCCTCTCCACTGTCCTCGGTATAGTTCAAGGGTCTGCTGGGGTCTTCCTGCTCTTCCTCTACCACCTCATCCTCCATCTCCTCCTGTGATGGAGAGGCAGAGAAGCCAGGTGGCGGTGAGCGGAATGGCTGGGCATATACATCTTCCTCCTCCTCAACCTCCATCTGCACTTCATCCAGCTCTGGGCTCAAGGCGATGTTCAGCCTTGGAGTTGTGGCCTGGTAATCCTCGCTGATGATATTGGTCGACGCACTTTCTAAGAACATGGAGGAGTGGGATGATGTTGTTGATCCCATAGTCCTGCCTGCTCACAAAGAGAGTTGCGTCCTCAAAAGGGATCAACAATTGGCAGACTTCCCGGATTAACTGCCAGTGTGTTACTTGGAAGTCGCAGTGTGGCGTGAACCTGCCTGATTGCCCAATGAGGTAGTCTGTTACGGCTGACCTTTGCTCGTACAGGCGGTCAAGCATAAGGAGGGCAGAATTCCAGCGGGTTGGCACGTCACAGATTAGCCGATGTTGGGGCATAACGCGCTGTCTCTGGATTCTAAGCAGGGTGTTCCTTGCAGCGTAGGAGTGTCTGAAATGTTTGCACACTCTACGTGACATCCTCAGAAGGTCATGTAGTGCATGAAATGATCGGAGAAACCTGTGCTCTATGAGGTTGATCACATGTGCCATACAAGGTGTATGAGTCAGCCCTCCCCGCTGAACTGCAGAGACAATGTTCCTCCCATTGTCTGCTACGACACTTCCCACCGTTAGTCGACGTGGGGTCAGCCATTCAGCTATCTCCTCCCTGATGGTCCGGAGGAGCTCCTGCCCACTGTGGCTTCGTTCACCCAGGCTAACCAAATGGAGGACAGCCTGAGAGCGGCGGGCCTGACATCGGTGGTAAGACACTGGGTCAGGTTGGACTGCAGTGGTGGTGGAGGCAGAACTTGTGCTACCCGCTGCTGGCCCCCTAAAGCACCGTGGAGGTGAGAGTGGCAAGAATGGGCCGACTTCCTGATGGTCTCCTGGGAGGATGTTGACCCAATGGGCAGTAACGGACATGTACTGCCCTTGCCCATAATTAGAGGACCAGACATCAGCACTCAGGTGCACGGTCTTGGACACCGAGAGTCCCAATGAGTCGCCAACCTTTCTCTTCACATAACTGTGCAGTGATGGGACAGCTTTGCCAGAGAAGTACACAAAATCCCTGAAAGGCTGGGAGTCCACAACATTAAAAGGCAGGGACTGAAGCACCAGCAGTTTAACCAGGTGTCCGGTCAGTTTCTGTGCCATGGGATGGCTGCTGGAGTACACCTGACGTTTGGCCATGGACTCAGTCAGGGATTGCTGCCTCATTAGGGGTGTAGATGGCAGGGAGACTGTGCTGCTGCTGGCAACTGAGGCTGATGAGGCCTGAGTTCCAGTGAGAGGATGCTGCATGATGGGATCTGCAGTGTATGGTGCATCCTGACAGGAGGTGGTATTGGGGTCACGGTTTTTCCAGGCCTGTTGGTGTTGCCTTTCCATGTGCTTCCTCATGGATGTTGTCCCAAGGTTATCACCCCTGCCACGACTGACCCTCTTATTGCACAGCAGGCACAGACAGATGTGCTTATCTGTCCCCAGCCGAAAGAACTGCCAGACGACAGAGGACCGTGGTTTGCTGCCAGCCACGGGGGGTCTTGCTGGTTGTTCACTGCCACCGCTGCCTGAGGGTCCCCTCTCAGGACCAAGGCTTGGAGGTAATGGACTCTGCCTGGTAGATTGTCTTCTACCCCTCCCTCTTGTGCCTCGCTTCCTTGCACCAGTGGGATGTTGCTGTCTCGGTAGCACCTCAATTTCCTCCCCTGATGACGCTGAAGATAATGGTGCTTGGGGACGCCACGTCCGATCAGTGACATCATCATCACCACCACTGCTACTGTCCTCCAGTGGCTGGGACAGGATCTCAGGTGTGGCACTGGATGCCCCTCCCTGGCTTACAGCCAACACCTCCTCTGCAGTCTCTGCACGTTCCACCTGCTGCCTTTGGGGGACTACCTCCTCCTCGTCACTACAAAAGTGGTAGAGAATCCAAAGGCAGATCAAGATTTGCCAACAGTTCCCTGGCAGAAGGTGCCCCAGAGGTGAGTGGCATAGTAATAACAGGGGACGGGGGAGAGGACTTTCGCTGACCGTCCCATGTAAGGGTGGTGTCGGATGATCCAGACGACCTCTTTTGGGAGCTTTGGGCGGTGGAAGTGGAGGATTGGGTAAGCCAATCTATTTTTTTTTTTACATGCTGAAAACTTTAATGTAGTAAAAAACTTGCTTGTTACATACAAGTATAGCAGACGGCAGGGACGCTGAACCCCTTCAGCAGACAGCTTTTTTGCGTCTCCATGCTCCATCAGTATACACCCCTTTCTTTCACGTCACAGGTAAATACACCTGTGTGAGTGACACGTAGGAAGTGGGTGTCACAGTGGTCCCAAAACAACAGACAACATACCAAAAACATACCTTGTCACCTCTACACAATGCACCCAGACAACATATGTTTCTCTGAAATACATTGTGTAGTGGCAACAACAAATGTCTTCAACATGCTATCTATCGTTCCAAAATGTAACGCCCGGAGTAGTGGATCCACTGGACCGGCACCAGCGATGGCACAAACCTCACCAGGGAGCGGAGTCTAAGGGGCCGCTGGTTTTCACCAGAGCCCGCCGCAAGGCGGGATGGACTTGCTGCGGCAGGCGACCCCCAGGTCGCTACCCCTGGCTTGGTTGCTGGTGTCGGCAGGCGAGGCGTGGCAGGAGATGGCACAGGCAATAGTCTGCAGATGAGAGAGCACGTGACAGGCTGGACACGGGAACAGGTGGAGTGACAGGGGAACAGGAACCAGGAACAGGGACTTGGGACCAGGTAACGGACAGGACTCAGGAACAGGGACTTGGGACCAGGTAACGGACAGGACACAGGAACAACAGGGAGCTGGGCCAAACGCTATGGGAAGCATGTAGAGGCTCCAACACAGGGGACAGGGCATGCTGGGATTTATAGGGGAGTGATTAGGTGCAACTACCAATTAGGAGCGCACTGCCCCTTTAAATCTGAGACAGCCGGCGCGCGCGCGCCCTAGGAGGCGGGGACGCGCGCGCCGGCCGGCACAGCGGGAGACAGGAGCGTGGAGAGGTGAGGCGCCCCCCGGGGCCGAGGTGATAGCAGCGCCGGGTCCCCGACTATGGACACCGGCTGCTGCATGGGGCAGGAAGCGGTCGCGGCGGCGGCCCGGAACGCGGGACGCCGCCGCGGCTGTGACACAAAACCACTGTGACACCCACTTCCTACGCGGAAGGAAGGAAGGAAGCAGCGAAAACGGAGGATGATGGGGGCTATTTATCATTCCCTACATCAGGGCTGAGATGGATCACCATTATTTGCCCAATTTTGCCACTTTGGATGCTGGAAATGATAAAAAACCCCATACTTGCTTTCATATATATTAATATCTTTTTATTTATTTATTTTTTCCATTTCCCATACAAAACAATACCATTACTACATTAATGCAATTTTTAATATACAAACATGTATTACAAAAATAACCCCCATACAAAAAATTCCCCCAGTTATCCCTCCACCCTATCCCCCCCCCCCCTTCCAGTCTGCCCTAAGAGAGAAGAAGAAAAAAAAAAACACTCCTCAACCCCTCACCTCTAATTCCCTGCTCCCTTCATACTTTTCATAACATTTTTCCCATTTTTCACAACTTGGAGTCCCGGGAGCCATCCATTGTTTAATTATGATAAATCTAGCATAGAAAAGCATTTTTTGTACCATTTTCTTACTCCTTTTTCTCGCAATAATGTTAGTAGTGTCTCCCAGCAAAGCTGTGACTGGGTTCAGCTCAAATTTCACCTTACTCTTTCCTTCAATTTTTTTGTGCACTCTCCCCCAATACTCTTTCAAAGAACTACATGTCCAAAGCATATGTGCAAAATCCGCCTCCCTACAGCCACATCTCGGACACTTTCCATCCTTTCGCTTCCCTATTCTACAAAGGAGCTTTGGGGTATAATATAATTGATTTACTATATTAAATTGAATAATTCTATGATTACCCACACTTGAGACTTCCTTAATACTTCTCAGTACTTTCTCCCACCTACTCTCATGTATTTCAAGCCAATCTAGAACCGCTTGCTGTGTGGTTCTTACAGAACCACTGGGTGTCTGGGGTAGCTGCACCCTGCTGCCACGCCTGTTGCCCCGGCTGCCACCGGGCCTGGTGCTGCCACTTCTTCTAGCCTGACCGCCTGTTGCAGTCCCTGCCTGTGAAGTGCTGGATGTAGGACGCTTGGACATGGTTCTTTTGTTGGGGGAAAATGAAAGAAGCTACTGGCCGCAAGGCACAAACTTTCAGTGACAATCTTAAGGGTTGGCGGCACCCAGCAAAGTAGCAATGTACAGGTAATCACAAACGAACAAACAACCAACCTTTTTTTTTTTAAGTTTTTTAGTTTTTTTTTTTAACAACTTTGTGGGTTGCAGCTATACGAGGTTGACGGCACCCAACAAAGCAGCAATGTACAGGTTATCACAAACGGACAAACAAACAACCTTTTTTTTTTAGTTTTTTAGTTTTTTTTTTTAACAACTTTGTGGGTTGCAGCTATACGGGGTTCACAGCACCCAACAAAGCAGCAATGTACAGGTTATCACAAACGAACAAACAACCAACCTTTTTTTTTTTAAGTTTTTTAGGGTTTTTGTTAACAACTTTGTGGGTTGCAGCTATACGGGGTTGACAGCAACCAACAAAGCAGCAATGTACAGGGTATCACAAACTAACAAACAAACTTTTTTTTTTTTTTTTTTTATGAAGTTTTTTGGTTGCAGCTATACGGGGGTTGACGGCACCCACCACAGCAGCAACTGCTAGCGTCTCCTCTCAGTCACAGAACGGTAGCTGGTTCTGACTCTTCTCACTATTCTCTGTCTTTTTTTTTATATCCCTATCTCTGCCTTAATATCACAAGTTTTTTACTTCCTATCTCTGCCTATCTCTCCCTCTCTACCTCCCTGTAGATATCTACTTGTTCTCACACAATGAGAAAGAGCATGGACGCTCAGGCACTTCCTGTTCCTGTAGTGACGTCACACACCTTGATATTCACATAATAACAGGATAAAAGGGATTATAGGAGTAATAATTCCTTATATCCTCTTCCATTTTGTGAAAACAATACAGTTTTGCGACGCCGTTGCAGTTTCAACTAACTTCGTAACAAACTTTTTGAAAGTTCGGTTCGGTACCAAACTGAACTTTTTGCAAAGTTCGTAACGAATCTGGTTCGTAACGGTTCGGTTCGCTCATCCCTAGTGCCCATGTATATGTGTGTGCGTGTGCATGGGTGTGCATATGTGTGCACATTTATGTGCAATTAAATATATTTGCATATGTATATGTGATTGTACAAATGTGTGAGTGTGCATGTGTACGCATATCTGTATGAGTGTGCCTGTGTATGTGAGCATTGGTGTGTGTGCATGTGTCAAAGTGTCTGTATGGGGTTGTGCGCATGTGTACAATTTATAGATAGATAGATAGATAGATAGATAGATAGATAGATAGATAGATAGATAGTGGTGCCTCGAATTACAAGCATAATTTGTTCCGGGACTGTGCTTGTAATCCAAATCTACTCATAAACCAAATTTTCCCATAAGAAATCATAGAATTGCAGACAATAGGTTCCACACCCCAAAAATAAATATTTATTATTCTGAATAACATGTAAAACTAATAAAACAAACATTCAGAAACAGCAGAATATGTGATATAAGTTACTGTACAGTAATGGAGAGGATGGGAAACACAAGGACTGCAGGGAGCATGAAGGAATGAGAAGGGCGGATGTGGGCACAGTATAGCAGCACTCTCTGTCCGGGGAGAGAGGGGTTACAGCTATGAAGAAATTACCCCCACAGTCCTGTCCCCTGATGCAAGCCCCAGGCTGAAGTGGATCTGCTATGATTTGGAAGGTGAGAGAGACTTCCTGGGTCAGAGTACAGTGCTGTAGACCCCGCATTGCAGACCGTATCACTTCCCCACTCGCGCTCCCACCCAATACAGGGAGCTCTTAAACCAAAGCAATGATCTTAAACCAAGTCACAATTTTGAAAAATTTACTCTTAAACCAAGTTGCCACTGTATATATATTACATTTTGAGTGAGTATATGTGATTGATATATCAAAATTTTGTACATATTGTACATGTACATTTTTTTTTTTTTTTTTTTACATGGGACTATGCCCCTAGTAATATCAAGTTATTGGACTGTTTGAGGAACATACTGGATACAACATGTATCCCACTAAATAGGCATAAAGTATATCTAACTATAAGAAAGGACACTGTCTGCATTATCCATGATTATCTAGGGCTGTCGAGAGAACAATATAACTGTCACTGACATGCTGTCCTTCCAATCCCCACCCATTACTACAATGAGACTACCTTACAGATAACATCTTCCCATTACACCAGCAGTAAAGTGACAATAGTTGCACCTGCTATTCAGCAGTATAGTAATGCCAAAATACAATAATAAAATAATATAATAAAATATACTGGCAAAAATTCTAAAAAAGTTTGTTTTCCCTTAATATTGAGTTAAAAAATAGTGCCTTTCTGATGGATGTGTTCCTTTAATGGACAAATGGACAAAGTTGCCTCCATTATTCAAAGTCAGATGTCACTTGGTTAAGATGATTTCATTTTCCACTTTAGGAAGTAGAATTGAAAAGGGGTTGCTATAGAGAGAAAAATATAACGATAAGCTTTGCTGAACATATATATAAATAAATATATATATATATTTATATATATATATATATATATACAGTATATATATATATATATATATATATATATATATATATACAATATATATATATATATATATATATATATATATATATATATATATATATATATTTATTCCCTTAGGACTCTTTCTCCAACACAACTAAGTATTGATCTTAAGATAAGGTGCTATTTTTTATTAATTTATTTTTAAAGAAGAATGATAGCACCGATATTCCATTATCCTCAGGGTAGTTCTATTTGGGTCAGTATGTGTAGGACCCACTAATATGAATTGTAGTGCTAAGAAAATTAGATAGCTTTTCAAACCTGCCTGGGAGAATAAATGTATAATTGACCCTAATAATACTTGGAGATTTGGGGATATGAACTTGTCCTTTCCTGACACAAAGATAATAAATATATCAATAGAAATATTATTAGGAGTGATTCTAAGGGAGATAAAGTCTGCTTCCCTTTCATACTATGTATTGGATTTTCCTGGACTATTTTATGATCAATTATTTAGTAGAACAAATTGCCCTATATCTCAGTAATTAGGTTTAATGTGGTTGATGGGAGCTCAAAGTGCTTTAAATCTATATTGTAGTTAGGGGATAGGTTGCAGGTTTCCATAAATAATACCATATATGTATGGCTTTCTAAGGTAGGATGCAATGTTTTATACGCTATAATCCCTTAAGACTATGTTCCTAAGCTAATAAAGCAGCCGTTGTTTAACAATGGCCGCTGTATTACAGCACAGTACAGTCCGCATGTTCCTGCGGTTAATACTTACATATAAGTAATAATAATAATAATAATAATAATAATAATACAAATGATAATAATAATAGTAATAATTTGCCATACAGTATAGTACCAGTACCAGTTAGACAATAATCTAGTCTAACCAGTGGCATTGAGCAACAAGAAGTGGTAACTGAGTATAAGCTGCTTTATACTGTGCTACACTATTTTGCTCACAGTAGTATACTCACTTAAGTCTAAAACTTGAATATATATTTTTTCTGATGTTCTAATGTTATCCCTTTCCAGAAAACAAAGAACAAAACATCATCTGCCATACATTATAATACCAACTTTATTAAGTCTAACCATTGCCCTAGTGCGATTGAGTATGTATCACTGTATACTGTACAACATACTTTTTTATGTAAAAGTGGCATAATTCAGGGACCTGGGAGCCTTTAATGCATCCATGCATGCTCTTCCTGCTGTCCCAGTTTTATTTTTTTATAGTGTTTCCATCACTTTCAGAGTTTTTTAGGTGCATTAGGCACCCTCCCCTCTGCCAAATAGGAGACCCCTGAAAAAATGCTCAAGTCTTCTATTGACTTAAATGGGGTTCTTTACTTGACTTAAGTATTCAAGCATTAGAAAACTTTAGTAATGAGCATTCAAGCATTTTAGTACTCACTCATCTTTAATAAATAGTATCATCTATCGTATTACAGGGTGTTAAGGTGTTAGATCTGCCTTTATACAAGTTACTATAAACACTGTATTGTTTAAAGATAAACCCCTGAATTTGATGTGTGAGGTCACACCTATGTACATATAATACCAACACTGCACTGTATATGTCCAACAATAGATTCTCACTGAAGGACTTCCACCATGTCCTACTCAATGCAACATATTCCGCAAAATAGTGAGAAAAAACTTGGTGTTTTTACACCAGTACCTGTGCACCTCCAGACCGCAGTCCTCCCTATACCTGGATCCTTTCAAAAAGAAATCCACAAACTCTTGCCACATGTCCATGCAAATACGTTTTCAATTCCAAGGTGCTGTTACTAAGTAGCTCACAGGCTGTTACAGTCACCCAAGCATCCACCTGGTTTCCTGCAGACGTTTTGGAGAATAGTCTCCTCATTCCTCATGCACCAAAGGAAGGAGGAGTCTATCCTCCGAAACGTCCACAGGACACCAGGTGGACACTTGGGTGATTGTAACAGCCTGTGAGGTACTTTGTACCAGCACCTTGGAATTAAAAACATCTTTGCCATCTTGTTCTCACTATTTTGAAGAATGTGAGGTCACTAGTGATGAGTGAATACTGTTCGATCGAATATCTATTCGATCGCACAGTATTCGCTCATCACTAGTAACCTCACATTCTTCAAAATAGTGAGAAAAAACTTGGTGTTTTTAAACCAGTACCTGTACACCTCCGGTCCTCTGTATACCTGGATCCTTCTGAAGAGAAATTCACGAACTCTGGCCACAAGTCCATGCAAAGATGTTTTTAATTCCAAGATGCTGGTACTGAGATATTCGAATATTCGATATTCGTACGAATATCCCGCGAATATTCGATAAATATTCGATAAGCGTTCAAATCCCCCAGCTTCCAGTTTTACCCTCCAAATGGTCAAATAGATGTTTTTCACTAATCGAATACTTGTTCCCATAGACTTTAATGGGATCGAATATTCGATCGAATATTCGAATATTCGCGGGAAATGCGTAATAATATCGAATACTCGAATATCTCACTATTCGCTCATCACTAGAGGTCACACCATAGATTTAAACCTTGTGGATTTCTAGAATTAAGCATAAACATGCAGTAGCTTCCTCAGGTTAACATGTCTACATAGATCCCCACCTCTTTCTCTTTTAACATGTCAGAGAGATATGACAAAATTTTTGATTGGTCAGGATACTCAGATCCTAACCGATAAAAAAGTCTTTAAAGGGAATGTGTAATGAGAAATGATTTATTGTTTAAATAATGTTCTAATGTTTAACACGTTTTTTGAGAATTTATGACATTTTTTCAAATTTTCCATTTTTCTATCAATATTAAAAATATTTGTAAAATCTTGCAATTTTCATTCTCATCACTAGGGCTAAAACTAATTCATGACTTCCTGTTCTGTCTGTGATGATAATAGGTGGCTTTTGTAAAGTGATCTGTACAGCATTACAGCGACATGTGACCCCAGTAAAAAGAGAAGACAATAGCAGCTCCCTGTGAAATGACCTCTTCAGAGGTCACAGATAGAGATGAGCGAACCTCGAGCATGAACCCGAACTTTCGGCATTTGATTAGCGGGGGCTGCTGAACTTGGATAAAGCCCTAAGGCTATGTGGAAATCATGGATATAGTTATTGGCTGTATCCATGTTTTCCAGACAACCTTAGAGCTTTATCCAAGTTCAGCAGCCCCAGCTAATCGACTCGAACCTGAACCCGGTTTGCTCATCTCTAGTCACAGAGTAAGTAATGTTCAGTAAGTAATGTCTCACAGTTATCTCAAGATCTATTGTCATCTATGTCAATGAAGCTTGCTGTAAAGCATATCCCTAAATGCTCAGGTAAGATAGCAGAAAAAAGGAAAGTCAGAAAATAAAAATAGATCAGAATAAAAGAACAAGTTTTAGTATCTGAGTCTAATTAGTAAAACTTAGGTGACCTTTTCTTTACTCCTAAAATGTCAAGTTAAAACTGATATGTTTAATGTTTGGGACCTCAAACCTAAAATGTCTGTGAATTCTATTAACTGGCATTTTTTACAGCCCATATACTGTTTATAGAAACATTCACACCAAACTGGATAAATAACTGTTGGAAGTGTTGCTTCATTTTATATATCCATGTATTATTGGTATCAAATTTGTAGTCATGTATCTGTATAAATGTCCATTTATAGCTAGGTAATAGAATACAACCGTGTTGGATTTTGCTGGAACTTGGGAAACATCTCCCTCAGAAATTACACACCGCATTGAAATTATTGGGAGACTCCCGAATTTAACCAGGTCCCCACTGCTCAGCAGAGAGGGGGGTGCCTGGTTGACCTATTGCATTGTTTCTTCTAATTTTTGCATATTTTGTCCCTTGAAGAGGATGTTTAAAGGAAATATTTAGCATGATTTAGCAAGATATTTAGCATGATTTTCCTCAGCTACATCAGACTTAAATATGGGTATAGAAAAAGCTATGTTCACACAACGTTTTTTTCAGCTCTGTTTAAAATGACGTTCGTCATTTTGAGTCTAAAATAACGGACATCATTTAGCTGTCGGGCTTCCCCTTGCAATGACTGGTGTTTGTACATTAGTCTAGTTTGGGGTTACTAATTGGACTTTGGGTCAAACTTAATTGAAAAGTCCATTGAATTTAATAGTAAAAACGGAAAAAGAACGGTGGAAAAAGAAAAACTGCACGTGAACAACGTAATAAAAAACGTCCGCTGTTTGCAAAAGACATCCAAAAAAAATGATCGTGTTCATTATTTTGACATCCGCGGTAAAAACGTCCTTTATTGAATGCATTGTGTGCATTGGACTTCCGTCTTCCCATTGACTTCAATGCATTGCCATTGCAGTCAGTTAAATCACCGCAAAAACGGATGTTTTTTAAATATCAAATTCGGCCGCCTTTTCTCTATTTTTGATGTTGTGTGAACATAGCCAAACACTGCAACAGGATTGACCATGCAAGGGGTAATTAACTTATTAACTTATTTATTAACTTATTTATCAAAGGGTGGTTGACAGTTTATGTTTTTGTTCTGACCATAATACTGCTTGTAAATCTAGTATAAGGATGCTCTTACATGCACAATAGTAACCACTGCTATTTGCAATACTTGTGTGAGACTTAGGGTCCTATCATACAGCACGATATTAGGAGCAAGCGAGCGTCGATCAGTCAGGTCAGCATTCACTTACTCCTCATTCCCTAGCTTGTCATCTGTGCTATTACACGCAAATACATTGAGTGTGGAGGAGGGGGGGGGAGAGTCAATGGGAACAGACAATAATCGTCCAAGTTTAGTTTAATGGGGCCCTAAGACTTGCAGCTTAAAACAAAGGCAAATCCAGGTGCTGCCTGCCAGTAAAAAGTAAGTAACAAGTGCTACCTATGTTAAAGTATCCTAACACTACAAAATTCATATGGTCCAATAAATGTCTCTAAATATCATTAATTAAAGTTCAGAATATCCAGTTAGAGGGAAAAGTGAGTCTCACATTTCAAATAATATAGCCTGTCTTTCCAAACATTTATTTAACTGGATTAATTGCACAAACTTAAATATAACAGGATCAACGCTAGCAAACGTGTAGAATCTCACAGCATCTTGCATATCAGTTTCTCCTTCCACCTTATGTTGAGTTGTCTTACTAAAAGATACAGTAATAGGAGTTGAGAAAGAAGTGAGGGTTATCTTTCCAATTATCCAAGTATTTACGCACAGAACCGCCAGCTGAGAAAACCAGTAAGCTTTTTGACAAATGGAAGAACAGGGCAATTAAAACAGTGGGGGAGATTTCGAAGAGCACTGAAAAATAGTGTAAAACAAGGAGTTTTTAACCCCTTAACGACATCGGGCGTAAACTTACGCCCTCGCGCCCTGGTACTTGGCGCATCAGGGCGTAAATTTACGCCCGATGTTTCCCCGATCGCTGCGTGTTCACACACAGCGGTCGGGGAAGATGGCCTGCTATAAATCATAGCAGGCCATCTTAGCTTCACGGCACGGGGGGTGGTTAACACCCCCCGTGCTTACGATCGCCGCTATAGGCTGATCAATTCAGATCAGCCAATAGCGGCGATCGGAACCTTTCCGGGTCATCGGCGACCCGATGACCCGGAAAAAAATGGCGGTCGGTGCTGTCCGAGGACGGCACCGACCGCCATTACTGTAAAAAGTAATGGTGATCGCCGTGCCACCGGCCCGATCGCCGTGAACGGCCGGCCGGTACCGGCCGGCCATTCACGGCGATCGGGCCGGTGGCACGGCGATCAGAGTCCCACAATATAGTAAATACCTGCCCTGGACCCCTCAGCTAGGCAGCCGAGGGGTCCAGAGCAGGTATTTGTACATTACTCACCTGTCCCGGGCTCCTGATCGGCGTCTTCCGGGTTCGCGGCATCCTCGTCTTCGTTCGGGTCTTCGGCTTCTTCCGTGACGTCACGTTCGGCTTCTCTCGGCTATTTTCGGCTCCAGCGTCGGCTCTTTCCGTATTTTGCGCTCTGCTGCCCTCTAGCGGCTGATATGTGTAATACACTTATCAGCAGCTACAGGGATGTTCAGAATTTTTTTTTTTTTTTTTCAAATTTTTTTTTTTGTATTTTCCGCACCCTATCGCCGCTGAGTGTTGATCAGCATCGCACGAAAGTGCGCTGCTAATCAGCAACTCCTCCTTTTTGGCGTAGGGTGTTTTTTTTCTATATTCTACTGCCACGGTCTGCTTATAAGTGCCGCACATAAGTGCGGCATTTATCAGCAACTCCTTTGTTGGCGTAGGTTTTTTTTTTATACTTACTGTAAAAAAACACGTAAAAAACACTACATTACACCACACTACATTGAATAAAGTTTGACACTACACCACTACATACCCCATATACTAATCCCCGTATAAAGATGGCCCCCTGGGTGTTTTCGGCGTCAGAGGGATACGTTATTATTACCTCCGACACCGAAACAGCCAGTGAGGATGAATGGGGGGTCCTTCGTTCCTCCATTCATCCTCATCATCCTCATCCTCCAGTGACGTGTCTGGGGGTAGTGTAGCGTACGCTGCCCCCCAGACACATCTTTTCCGCCAGTACCGTCCCAATAAGAGATGACGGTATGGAGTGAAATTCTACAAACTCTGTGAGAGTACCTCAGGGTACACTTACAGATTTCGGGTACGTGCACACTGCGGAATGGCGAAGGATAACCCTTCGTGCATTCCACAGCTGGCACCCGCCGGCGGACTGATGCAGGCATGTGTCTCCACCCGTGTCATAGAATCCATTCTATGCACGGGCTGATTCCATCGTCCATCCAAAGAATGAACACGTTGGACGGAGAGCGGAATCCGCCCGTGCATAGAATGGAGTCTATGACACGTGTGGAGACGCGCGCCTGCATCAGTCCGCCGGTGGGTGCCAGCTGTGGAATGCACGAAGGGTTATCTGTCGCGATTCCGCAGTGTGCACGTACCCTTAGAGTGTATGTAGGAAGGGACACCCGAATCCAGCCCCCAGATGCCCCCCCATCCTCGGAGTTAGTGGGAAGATCGTCTGGGAACTGATCTTCCCACTGCTGGATAAAGGTCACCATCTGTACGGGGATAACTTTTATACCAGCGCCCCCTCCTCTGGTCTCTCGCTGCCCTGTAGCTTGCGGCACGATCCGAACATATCAGAAGCAGTAACAGAGCCCTAATATTTAGCAGCGATGGAGCGGACCCAGCGCTTCTGGATATGTGGGACCCCGTATCGCACCAGGACAACATTTTCCAGGTGACGTCCCCCACACTGGAGAAAGGGAGACCCCAGAAGAAGTGCAGAGTGTGGCGTAACAGGGGGATCAGGAAGGACACCATTTTCCAGTGTGACGCCTGTCCTGATCCTTCCATCCTCTGCATACTGGATCGCTCCAAGGCGCACCACACGTCATTGGGGTTCTACATTATCTAAATTCTGTCCCTTATTCATATTTCAGGGGTCACGTTGGTCCAGGGATTATTCTGATCGCCATTATGGAGTCGGGAAGGAATTTTTCCCCTGTGATGAGGCTACTGTCGTCTGCCTTACGAGGGTTTTTTTTTGCCTTCCTCTGGATCAACACAGGTTGAATTTGATGGACACCTGTCATTTTCAACCTTATAAACTAATAATTGGCCTAATACCCCCAAAATAAATTAGAATTGTCCCTTTTCCCCAGCTAAATAGGTATGGCCGCCATTCCCATTAGAGGATGCCATGATGCAATTACAAAGCCTCTGTGCGGCCAGGACAGTAGAAACCCCCCACAAGTGACCCCATTCTGGAAACTACACCCCATAAGGAATCTAAGAAGGGGGGCAGCGGGGATATGGCCCCCTGGTGACGGCCACATTTGGGACGTGAAAATGAAAAAAATTGTATTTTTTATTTTCTCGGCACATGTTCTACGTAAGTGCCCGTCACCAGTGGGGTCCATATGCTCACTGCACCCCTTGTTGGATTCCTTATGGGGTGTAGTTTCCAGAATGGGGTCACTTGTCAGGGGTTTCTACTGTCCTGGCAGCACAGGAGCTTTGTAATTGCGACATGGCCTCCATCCTCCATTCCAGCCTCTAAATGGCGCTCTGTCCCTTTGGTGACTTGCCCTGTGCCCATATGGCACATTATGTCCACATGTGGGGTATTTTCGTACTCAGGGGAAATTACCCTACACGTTTTGTGTTCATTTTCTTTTTTAACCCCTTGTGGAAATGGAAAAAAATCAAGGCTAGACCAACATTTAGTGTAATTTTTGTAAAATTTTTACTCTAAATCATTAATCTTGTCATGTTTTTTCATTTTCACAAGGGGTTAAAAGATAAAAAAAACATTTAATGTGTAGAGCAATTTCCCCTGAGTTTGGAAATACCCCACATGTGGACATAAAGCGCCATGCGGGTGCAGGGTAAGCCTCCGAAGGGAAGAAGCGCCATTTGGTTTTTGAAGGCTGGATTTGGATGGAATGGATTTCGAGGGGCCATGTTGCATTCAAAAGGCCCCTGTGTTGCCAAGACAGTTGAAACCCCCCACAAGTGACCCCATTATGGAAACTGCACCCCTCAAGGAATGTAACAAGGGGTGTAGTGAGCATATGGACCCCACGGGTGACGGACACAAATGTGGAACAATGTGGCGTGAAAATGAAGTATTACATTTTTTACACTATAATGTTGGTTTAGCCTTGAATATATCATTTTCACAAGGGGTTAAAAGAGGAGAAAAAAAACTAAATGTGTAGCGCAATTTCCCCCGAGTCCGTAAATACCCCACATGTGGACATAAAGCGCCATGCGGGTGCAGGGCAAGCCTCCGAAGGGAACGAGCACCATTTCGTTTTTGAAGGCTGGATTTGGATGGAATGGATTTTGAGGGGCCATGTTGCATTCAAAAGGCCTCTGTGTTGCCAAGACAGTTGAAACCCCCCACAAGTGACCCCATTATGGAAACTACACCCCTCAGGGAATGTAACAAGGGGTGTAGTGAGCATATTGACCCCACTGGTGACGGGCACAAATGTGGAACAATGTGGCGTGAAAATGAAATATTACATTTTTTACACTATAATGTTGGTTTAGCCTTGAATTTATCATTTTCACAAGGGGTTAAAAGAGAAAAAAACACACAATATGTGTAGAGCAATTTCCCCCGAGTCCGTAAATACCCCACATGTGGACATAAAGCGCCATGTGGGCGCAGGGCAAGCCTCCGAAGGGAAGGAGCGCCATTTGGATTTTGGAGGTTGGATTTGGCTAGAATGGATGATGAACGCCATGTCACATTTACAGAGCCCTCCTGCTGCCAAAACACTGGAAACCCCCCACAAGTGACCCCATTCTGGAAACTGCACCCCTCAAGGAATCTAACAAGGGGTGCAGTGAGGATATGGACCCCTTGATGACGGGCACATTTGTGCCATGAAAGTGAAAAAATGAAATTTTTCCCTTTCACGTCACATTGTTCCACATTTGTGCCCGTCACCAGTGGGGTCCATATGCTCACTGCACCCCTTGTTAGATTCCTTGAGGGGTGTAGTTTCCAGAATGGAATCACTTGTGGGGGGTTTCCAGTGTTTTGGCAGCACGAGGGCTCTGTAAATGCGACATGGCCCTTGAAATCCTTTTCAGTGAAATTCAGCTTCCAAAAGCCAATTGGCGCTCCTTCCCTTTGGAGGCTCGTCCTGCGCCCCCTTGGCACTCTATCGCCACATGTGGGGTATTTCTGTACTCGGGAGAAACTGCGCTACACATTTTTTGTCTTTTTTTGCCTCTTATCCCTTTAAGAAAATGAAAAATTAAAGGCTAGAACAACGTTTTAGTGTAAAAAATAAATTTTTCTTTTTTCACGCCATATTGTTCGGAAAATCTGTGAAGCACCTGTGGGGTCCAGATGCTCACCGCACCCCTTGTTACATTCCTTGAGGGGTGTAGTTTTCTAAATGGTGTCCCTTTAGGGGTGTTTTTTAGGTTTTGACACCCCAGAGCCTCTGCCAACCTGAAGTGGTACAGTCAAAAATGACCAAATATAACGGAGGCGTTGAAATTCACTAGGCGCTCCCTTATATCTGAGGCTTGTGGTTGCGTCAAATAGCGCAATAGGGCCACATATGGGGTATTTCTATAAACTGCAGAAACGGGGCAATAATTATTGGGGTGCATTTCTCTGGTAATAGGTTTATAATTATGAAAAATATTGGATTACAATAAAATCTCTGCACAGAAAATTAAAATTTTCAAATTCCTTACACACTTGGCTTTTATTTCTGTGACTCCCCTAAAGGGTTTAAACACTTTCTGGATGTGCTTTTGCAGAGTTTGGGGGGTGCAGTTTCTGAAATGGGGTGCTTTGTGGGGCTTTCTAACATACAGGCCCCTCAAATACACTTTAAACCTGAACAGGTCCCTAAAAATATCTGATTTTGAAATTTTACTGAAAATTTGGAAATTTGCTGCTAATGTTTTAAGCTTCCTATCGTCTAAAAAAAATGAAAGATAGTTTAATAAATGCCGCCAACATAAAGTAGACATGTTGCTAATGCTATTTAATATATAATTTATGTGGTATAACCACTTTCTGTATACGCAAAGAAGTTTCAAAGTTGGAAAAATGCATTTTTTCACATTTTTTCACCTTATTTGGGTTTTTTTCATAAAGATTTGTTATGAGTATCGACTCCAATTTACCAGAAATGTAAAGTACAATATGTCACGAGAAAACAATCTCAGAATCAGCCGGATAGGTAAAAGCATCCCGAAGTTATTAATGACTAAAGTGACACTGGTCATATTCATAAAATTTGTCTCTGTCATTAAGGCCATTTCAGGCTCTGTCCTTAAGGGGTTAATAAGATTTGGGGTCTGCGTCCCACATTTCTTCCAAAACCTGCAGATTTTACAAACTGGGTCTTTCCACAAAAGGCAAAAAAGTACTTCCCCCACTTCCATATAAAAAAAACTAGTTTTCAGAGGCTAATTTTAGATGACCAATTCCAGATGATCAAAATAGAGCACCAGTAGAGAGAATTGTGTGATCTGCCAACAAGCACGAGTTACTGCCACAGTCTCCTTTTTCACTATCCAGAAACAATTGGCATCTTCATTAACCACCCTTCCCCCTGCCAGGACCATTTCCAGGCAAAAAGTAGGAGGGAATTTGGTTTAACGACACCCATTAAATGTCCTTCCATTGACAACCAGTCACATTTGTTAGCAGTGGTCTCATGAACAAGAAACCTGGGCTCCTATGGACAGTAACTATATAGGCTTTAGTGACAAATGCAGGTTCTGCGTGTAGTCCAAACATGGGCTGGTTTGAGTATGGAGGTCTTGTGAGGAGTATTTTAATCCTACCTTTGATTTGGAGTAGCACACTACTGCTGGGGTGATGATCATTGCATTTGACAGTCACCCCTAGTAGTGATACAAGGGACCCTACCAGTGATATGTACAGGGCATCCTGCAGCCACATGTGTTGCCTTTCAGCAGAATAATGCTCCCCCACGCACAGCAAAGGTTTCCCAGGAATGTCTCCTCAAGACTGCAACACCTCCTTGACTTCACAATTTAATATTTTTCCGATTAGCCAGTTCCTGCAGCCTACAAGTGTGCAGGATCGACAAGACCAGCTGCAACATCTGTGGGCAAATGTGCTGCAGGATTCCATATGACACCTGTATGCCTGTATGCCAAACAGGCTGGATGTGGGTAACAGGGTACTGGACTCACCTTTCAATTGTTCGTATTTTCCAGGGTACTGGACTCACCTTTCAATTGTTCGTATTTTCCCAGTTACTTACATATTTCATTATTAAATTCCAAATATAAAGTTTCATTCAATTTCAACAACTCCTTTGATTTAATTCCAACAGTTCTTTATTCCTCCTCTTTCAATCTGTAACTCGAAATAAAAATTCCACCTCCACTAAGGCCTCATTCACTTCATGTTCTGCTGATACATCGCAAACTTGTGACAGCCTATGTGCATAACTAGTTAAAATAGCACCGAAAACAACACATCTGCATCACATTGCTCATTTATTATTGATCATATCTCCTGTTACCATTTTGTTGTAACTGTCAAAGGATATTCAATACATATTCAAATTTAAAAAAGCCTATAGAAAACATAAATTGTTCCCTATGTGCCTTAGTTGTTTTCTGAGCATTCTAAGCATGCTGAAGTTGTACATACTGTTAGAATAACCATGGGTATAAACTAAACTTCGTTAGAGTTGTTGAAAGCTTTGTGAAACACAGTTCTGACTACTATACCTAAAGTGACAGAACATCCAGTTCCTCTTCAACCCTCATTGATACTTTGGTGGAATCCTACAACTACATTCTGTCCTAAAAATTCCAGTTTGTGCTAGGTTTACACCACAGTTAACGTCATACTATGTATGTGCCTAGTACGTGTATTGTTCGGTTGGACTGGCATATTACCTATTTTCTGGTGCATGTAATTAATTGTGACTGACCTTACATGTTGTAATTTTAATAGGTATATATATATATATATATATATATATATATATATATATATATATATATTAATGTTTATAGTGCGCACTGAGAATCAAACACCTTGGGCAGATCTCCTTTATTCAAAGATGGCAGCCAGTTTATCCTGGGGGGGGTTCTTCTACTAAGGCTCATGTCAGTACTTCATTGGCTGTGGTACAAGAGGAGTTACTTACGTAGCAGTAGTGTTTACATGTTTACTAATGTAAGCTTTAACCCCTTGACGACAAAGGGCGTATATTTACACCCTATTGCCGGTAAGGGCGTTCAGAGCGGGGCCGCGTGGCGACCCCGCTCTGAATCGCGACGGGCCCGGGTGCCGCTTGTAGCCCAGGACCGCAGGTATTAGCGGCACGGTCCGATCGCCGTGCCCGCTAATACAGTAATCAGATGCAGCTGTCAAACATGACAGCTGCATCCGATTACCGGATTCAGCTTATCCCTGGTGTCTAGTGGCAGAGATCGCCCCCCCCTGGACGTTGTCCCAGAGGAGCGATCTCCTTTTCTAAAGCTGGCCGGAGACCGCTCCAAGATGGCGCCGTCCCCGGCTCGGCACTCGTTTACCTCCGGCTGCAGCAGCCGGAAGTAAACTAGTGCCTATCTCATGGATCTCTGCAGCATATCTATGCTGCAGAGATCTCTATGAGAGTTCAAAGCACTTACACTAGAAGTCCCCTAGGGGGGCTTCTAGTATAAGTGTAAAAGTAAAAAAAAAAGTATTGTTGTCAAAAAAAGCCCCCTCCCCTAATAAAAGTCAGAATCACCTCCCTTTTCCCAGGTTATAAATAAAAGTAAATAAATAAAGAAATAAACAAACATGTTTGCTATCGCCGCGTGCGTAATCGCCCGAACTATTAATTAATCACATTCCTGATCTCGCACGGTAAACCGCGTCAGTGCAAAACAATCCCAAAGTGCAAAATTGCGCATTTTTGGTCGCATCAAATCCAGAAAAATTGTAATAAAAAGCGATCAAAAAGTCGTATATGCGCAATCAAGGTATATACAACATTGGCAGTGCTATTGCCAGGTGCATAGACATAAAGATTTTTACCTGATACAACTCTGGAGCAGCAACATACAATTTTCCATGCGTAAAACATGCAGAATCCAGATTTATGCCGCCACCTGCAGTGATTGGCCTTGGGCCTTGTTTATTGTCATTGCAAATGGTGCTTAACAGGAAACTGCAATCTTCTAAAAGGTATTGTTTCATCTGAGTTAATCAGTGGAATTAGTGTATACCTGTAGTGCATAGTTGAAGGGGTTCTGTATACCTAAAGTGTATAGTTTTTAGGGGTCCCGTATATCTGTAATGTATAGTTGGGGTGGGTGGGGGGGCTGTATACCTATAGTGTATAGTTGAGGGAGGTCCTGTATACCAGTAGTGTATAGTTGGGAGGTGGCTGTATACCTGTACTGTATAGTTTGGGGGTCCTGTATACCTGTAATATATAGTTGGTGAAGGTGCTGTATACCTGTAATGTATAGCGGGAGGAGGTCTTGTATACCTGTAGTTTATAGTTTGAGGGTCCTGGATACCTGTAGTGTATAGTTGGTTGAGGTCTTGTATACCTGTAGTATATAGATCAGGGGTTCTGTATGCCTGTAGTATATAGTTGGTGGAGGTCCCGTGCACCTGTAGTGTATAGTTTTGGGGTCCTGTATACCTGTAGTATCCTGTATACCTGCAGGGTCTTATTTACCATTAGGCACCCATGGTCTGATGCCTAGGGCAGCACCTTGCAGAGGGGCAGTACCAGGGAGCAGAGGGAAAGAAACAACTTTATTTATAGTCTCCCACCTCCCGTTCAGATTTGCTAGAAAATCTGGTGTCTTTTCGAGGGGGGATATGGCGGTATTGGTCAGGTCTGGTATAGCGGTGTTATCCAGTCACAGCATAGTGGTATTGGTATGGTCTGGTATGGCAGTGTTATCCAGTTATAGTATGGCAGTATGACAGTGTTATTCAGTCAGTGTTATTAAGTCACAGTAAGGCGGTATTGGTCAAGTCTGGAGGTTATGGAGTAGATTTATGATATTTATTGCTGATATGCTCTCGCAATGAGAAGGTATTTCTAATAAATGATGATTTCAGTGGGACATTTTTGAAGTATATGTAATAAACTATATGTAAATAACATGTCTGTATAGTGTAAGGCTATGTTCACACAATGTCAAAAAATTGAAAAGGTGTTGGCCTTTTCTATTTAAAAAGACGCCTGTTACTGCCACAATGTAATTGACTTCAATGGAATGGAATGAGATCAATGGAAGGACGGACGTCCAATGCATGCAATGTAAAATGATAGAAGTTGTCTGTGCGGACGACAAAATAATGACCATGTCAATTATTTTCGGATGTCTTTTGCAAACAGTGAACGTTATTTTTTAGCTGTTTAGTCACAGTTTTTCTTTTTTCACCGTCCTTTCACTGTTTTTACTATTAAATTCAATAGACTTTTCAATTAAAGACCAACCCAAAGGTCAAATAGTCCACCCAAAGTAGAATAATGTACCAACAGCTGTCACTGCACTGAGAGGGAAAATTGATGTGTGAACATAGCCTAAATGAAAAAAAAAAAAAAAAAAAAACTAAAACTAAACCAATAAGAAACACAGAAAAAAAAACTGAGAGGGAAAATTGTTGTGTGAACATAGCCTATTGGAAAAACAAATTAAACATACTAAAACTAAACCAATAAGAAACACACGAAAAAAGTGGAAAATACTTTTCACATAACGCATAATTGTATGGCAAAACTGTAAAATGATGTGTTACTATATAATATATAATTTCAATTTATGGTTAGAAAACTATTGAGCTTTCATTCCTTGTGTGTATTTACTATTCTATGTTGTAGGTTATTACATTGTTTAGTCAGTTATTTATTTAGCTCTTTTATGCTAGTACATTTATAGCTAATTCAAGTCCTAGTTCTTAGCATATATGTCTGATGTAGCGTTGTATGCGTCTATATTTTAGCAGTACATTTAGAGCGCTGTAGCTTTACGTGCTGGGCATGTTTTTAAACAAGTATAAACAAATAGGAACAGTTTCCTAGTAACCATAAATATAGAAATCAGTAACTTCACCCATCGAGCATTAAGAATGTGGTTGTTTAGCAACTATCACATGAAAGGTTCTCCTTTTATTCTGTTACAGAAATATAAGGTTAAGAAAATATACTGTTACCTAACTGATGCTCAGAGTCTGCCCCATTCCTTCAATAGATCAAGCAATCAGAATAAAAGACAGCGCTCCATGGTGTAGATTGCCTGTAAAATAATAAAGGTGAAGGATGACGCAATTGAAATCTCACCTTGGGTGTCTGGGGTGGCACAAGTCTACACAGCATACAGTTGAAAAAAATAGACCGCAACCTCTTCTATGTATCTCCACAGTGGATATAATTAGACAAGACTCTCCATTCCAAGAACATTATAGGCGGTGTAAGGCGCAGATCACAAGAGGAACAATGTAAGTGGATGAAGAAGATTTAAAATGCCTTATTAAGAACACATGAGCCACATTGGGAGACATTTATAAACATTGTAGGCCACTTTTTGGGGGTGAAAATGTCGCAAAATTTTGCGAAAAATTTTGTGACCTTTCACCTACTTAGACTGATCATGCATACTTCAGCTTACGCTGAAAGTAGGCATGATTTATCATGTGCGACTATCTAAAATAGTCGCACATGTGTCACAAACTCACTCCACACTAGAGGTGGTCTATTTCACCACCTATAATGTGGAGCCAGTTTGCTCCATGGGTCGGGTGCAATGCACCCGGTCTACGGAGTGTAAGGGGTTAAGTAGTGATGCAGCAGCATCACTACTAACCCCCTGGGGCTTTACAGGAAGGAGGGGTGCATAGTGCACCCCTCCTTACAGTACAGGAGCAGGGAATCCCCTCATTAAGCCTGGATTCCCTGCCTACAGGGTTTTCCACCCAGAAGCAGAAAGCGGTCTGCTTCTGGGTGGGAAATTTAAAATCCCAGCAGAGAAGATACAATATGGTCCCCAGGGACTTAAACCCCTGGGAACCAGACTGTTCTGGCACTGCACCTGCACGAGCAAGGAAGGGGGTTAAGTGCCCCCTTCCTTGCTGGGGAAGATGCAGTGCGATCTCCATGGGGGGGCATGGTGTTACTCCCTGCTTCCTCTTCCTCCATTGTTGCTAGCTGTCCCGGGATGTCCCGATAAGCCCCACCACCTAAATGGCCACGTCCGATGCAGGGGGCAGGGCTTATTGTCGTGGGGGCGGGGCTTACCAGGACATCCCGGGACAGCTAGCAACAATGGAGGAAGCAGCAGCAGGTAACCCCCACCATCACCCCCCCTTCTCAGAGCACACTGCATCTGCCCCAGCAAGGAAGGGGGCACTTAAACCCCTTCCGTGCAGGTGCAGTGCAGTGCCACAACAGTCTGGTCCCCAGGGGGTTAAGTCCCTGTGAGCCAGACTGTAACTCCCATGCTAAAAGTCACCCAGCTTTCCCAGGATCCTGTAAGGGTTAACCCCTTACTTGTTTGTTTTTGCTTGTGTTTTTTTTTCTTTTTTGGTATGCAGAGGTTTATGTCGGATTCGTTTGGACTACGTCGATGACTAGCGGACTTTAGTGTACAATAAAATGGTCAACGAGGGGTGTGGGGTTGTTTTTATTTGAATACATTTTTTTTTAGGTGTATTGTGTTTTCTTTTATTACTTTACAGACTTAGTAATGGAAGCTGTCTGATAAAAGGAATCCATTACTAAGTCAGGGCTTAGCTGGTATAAAATGGCTAACACTGACACCCAACCCCCCCCCCCCCCATTATTACCCCAGTACCCAATGCCACTAGGGGTACTGGGAAGAGCCGGGTGCCAGTGGTCCCGGGGCGTCAAAAATTTACGCTCCTGGACTAGGCAGCAGCAGGCTGGTAATATTTAGGCTGGGGAGGGCCAAAAACAATGGCCCTTCCCACCCTGGTGTTACTAGGTTTTAACCTGGCTGGTTATGGAAAGGGGGGGGGGGGATCCTATGCGGTTTTTTTTTAGTGATTTATTTATTTAAAAAAAAAAACTGCATAGGATCATCCCTCTTTCCATAACCAGCCAGGTTAAAAACCAAGCAACAGCAGCCTAGTAACACCAGGGTGGGAAGGGCCATTGTTTTTGGCCATCCCTAGCCTAAATATTACCAGCCTGCTGCCACCCAGTCCAGGAGAGCCAATTTTGACGCTTTGGGACCACTGGCACCCGGCTCTTCCCAGTACCCCTGGTGGCATTGGGTATTGGGGTAATAATGGGGGGGTTAGTGTTAGCCATTTTATACCAGCTAACACATTATCCTCAACTTAGTAATGGATTCTGTCTATCAGACAGCTTCCACTACTAAGCCTGTAAAGTAATGAAAGAAAACACAATTCACCTAGAATTTTTTTTTATTCAAATAAAAACACCCCCACACCCCTCTTTGACCATTTTATTGCACATTAAAGTCCAAACGAATCCAACGTAACCCTCTGCATACTGGTATCTGAAAAAGAAAGGGAGAAGAAAATGCTCATTACCTAGGAGGCAAACCAGGGCCAATGATACTATTTAGAGACAATTCTGAGACTATTTAGAGACATATCTAAGCCAAACAAATCAGCACCACAGAAAATAGACCAGGCTTATCTCTGATAGTAAATTGCACTTTAAATAGACCAGTCTATTCTTGCCAAAGCAGAAATAGACCACATCTAGAAAAATCCTCCCCCATTGAGAACACAAAACACATTTAGAAACCAGACTAGTTTTATTTTCAAGTCGATCTTTCAAGTCACACTTGAAAAAGAAACTGGTCCAGTTTCGAAATGCGCTTGTGCATCTTATAAAGCGAACATGTTCCTGGCAAAGACACCCATCCTATGCAATGCACCCACCTGCCGCCAATCTCCACCTGAAAGTTGCCCCTACCTCCATCACGGGGGACCCTGCTGCCAGCCTGCTTGGGAAAGTGTGGCTCTTCTCTAGGCCTCCATTGCGCAGGCTCTGGCCCTAGCCACCAGCTTCATCAGTGAACTGGCCTCCAGCACCAAGCGTTTTCAATCAACAAGAGAAGAGAAAGCAGAGCAGCACACAGATATTGGAAATAACAAGTGTTAACTTAAAAAGAGCTCTGCAGTAGCCACAAGAAAAGGTTAGTGGATGTTGGTGGGAACAGATGATCTATCCTTGGCTGCTGCTTCCATTAACCCTTTATGCCATTCCGATTTCTCTCCTTTTGCTAACTAGAAGTGTACCTATGGGGCAAAGCACTATGGATCCCACCTTCCAGCAAGCTACCAAGCAGGTTTTTCTGGGAGCAGTGTTTCAGGCAATTAACCCTCAATTAGCTGTAGCTCTTGAGGGTTAACTCCCTGGCACCACTGCTCCCAGAACAAACTTGGCAAACTGATAAATTTTGCTCATAGAACCACACAGCTGTAACTGCAGCTCAGCTCCTATTCCCTCAAATGGGAGCTGAGCTGCAGTTACACATCACCAGCTCTACACAATGAATAAACTCCATTTACCGTGCAGCATCAAACAGCTTTTACCCATTTTCCCTCCTAAAACTGATGATTCTATCATTGTCTTACGCAAAAGATCTTAATTCCTCTATTATTCCTCCTGGAAATATATAAATTCATTGCTAACTGGTACATATTCTTTGATGCAGTCTAAACAAGGGGAGCTTCAACACATTTGCAACTATATTTTTACATATTCAGGAGAAAAAACAGATGAAGGCATCAATGTAGAGTTTTGAAAAAAAATTGCTCCAGCGTTGGTATTTTATGGGGAATATATCCATTTGTTTACAGTAAGGCTATGTTCAATCAACGTTTTTTTCAGCTCCGTTTAAGATGACGTCCGTTATTTTAGGCTGTCTGGCCTCCCCTTAGTGCAATTACTGGTGTTTATACATTATTCTAGTTTGGGGTTACTAATTGTATTTTGGGTGTGGCTTAATTGAAAAGTCCATGGAAGTTAATAGTAAAACGGAGAAAGAACGGTGACAAAAGAAAAACTTGTGTGAACAACTAATAAAAACTATCCGCTGTTTGCAAAAGACGTCCGAAAATAATGATCATGTTCATTATTTTGACGTCCGTGGTAAAAACGTCCATTATACAATGCGTTGTGTGCATTGGGCGTTCATCTTCCCATTGACTTTCAATGCATTGCCATTGCAGTCAGTTAAATCGCGGCAAAGACTGACTTTTTTAAAATTTCAAAATCGGACCATTATATTTTATTATATTTTTAGTTATTGTTTTTAAACTACAAAAAGAAGTGTTTAGTCTTGTCCTTTTATGGTGATCTAAAAACATAATACTGAACTCCCACTTTTGGTAAAAGTCATAAAGACTCAGACTTGTTTAGTTTCTAGTTTCTAACACTATACTAATTCTGTAGCTACTCAACATCTAAATTATCAGTGACCTGAACAGTGAACAGAAGCAGGGGATTTTAATATTTACTGCAGAAAACAAAGCAGCAAGCATTTTCCTAGCTATTTATTACTAATTGGTATCTCTTTTTCTCAGCTCCCACATCTTGCAGAAGGTGTCCTGTAACTTTTCTTTAAAACTGCCAAATGTTGGAAAGCTTAGTTAAATAATTTAGTTTTGGCACTTTGTAGAAACTAAACCATAAAAAATAAGTAAATCATAGGAGTTTACATTACTAAAAAATCTAAAAATGAAAAAAATGTTTTAATGGACTGCACTATTATCATTGGCAAGTCAGACATAAACACGAACGTTAATACAATTGGATCCATTTGTATTAGTGTTAAAAAAAATCTTGTTTATGTGATAAACATGACAAGTTATCCTGAGCAACCTATTATAGGGAATAGTCACTAGTCAATCACGGATGACAGAAAACAGTCGAAAAGAAAATAATGTGCCAGTATCTGCATTTATTGTCAAAAATAAGCCTCTGTATGTCTACATATGTCAGTCTATAAAACAGCAAAAGTACTTATCTTTATGTTGTATACTGTGCACCTTTCCATTTCCATGTTTTACAATGATGATAGTGGGCAGTTTTCTTAGTGTCATAATTTTGACTTACCATGCACTTAAAAAAATAGTGCAGATGTTGTGCACCACATTGATTATCTTTAGGGGTGGCAGCGCGGGGCCCAAGGATCCGGGGGGGGGGGGGGCATGGCCATTGAAACTGCCCCCATCATCATAGCACATCTCTCTGGTGTACACTGAAGGATCTTCCAGTGGGCCCCGTGTCATGTGCTGCACTGTACCATGCCAGAATCATAAACCGCTTTCAGGTGACCTTTCGTCAAACTGTTGTATAGCGGCATGCCTGTTAAGTCAGATGGCCTGTTGTAAAACTGTGTATGGCAGCAGAATAAGTGTCATGAACAATGACACTTATCTTGCTGCCAGACATAGTTTAAGGCCAGACCACCTCATGTAACTGTACAGGTGCTTCACAGGGTTAACTTCACCCAGGAGAGCTTTGGCAGCAGTGGACAGAGTTCACTGAAACAAATGGAGAGAGCAGAAGCAATTTCACAGCAACATGAGTATACCTAATCAACTTTCTATAGATTGTTTTAACCCTGCCTCTCCCTGTCTCTACCTATCGCTCTTTAACTAGTGTAAGTGTATGTATTCAGTTCACTGTACAGGAGCTGACTTGCTTTAATATATGTAGGGAAGGAAAAAGTGTGACATTGTGGTGGGGAAGGGGGTCGCTGGGCTTGTAGCTGATTACCCAGCTGCAAGGGATTATGGATAACCCCTTGCATCCAGGCTTCTTATATAATGTAATGTACAATGTGTTGCCGCCATCTTTGATCAGGTCCAAATATGAACTTTTTTTAAAAAGCTTTATTCTGTTGCGAAATAAACTTCACAAAATTTGTAACTAATCTCAGTTCAAGAAGCTCAGTTTTCTCATCCCTAATAGATACCCTTCAGTTTCTGCTGTGCTTCTAGTGTGTACCATCACAATGTCTTTAGGGATATTTTATACCACTAACTGCATGCCTGCACACTGTCTTGAGCTAGGAAATACTAATATACAGTACATGGAGTGGCTTGTTTTCCTAGAACTTTCCTCAATATGAGAGATTGTTTTATTGGTGGTTGTGTATAACTGGTAGTAAAACTTTCCAAAGAAGAAAGGTGCCCTTCTTTTATATAAAGATCTCAGTAACATTGTGAATGTATAATAAAGAACTAAAACGACTGTATGAGTGATCCAGTGCAGCAGATTTTTTTTTAGGTAGTTTGACTTAATTATTCTCTTCGCTTGACATTCATTTGGTCAGATTTTATTAGAAAAGGTCTTTTTAGAAAGTTTCACTGTGTTGGATTAAATAATTCAATCCATAGTCCATAGATGTGCCCCGTGTTATAAATGTGATCTATTTTGCTATTTCATCCTGATTTTTATTCAGTTGTATTTTTCTAACACATAGCACTACAACAATCTCTTAGATTTTTACCAGAACTGTACATGTGCAGTTATTCCCGTGGAGTTACTCGAAAAGGCAATGCAGAGTAATGCACAGAAGTGATATTATTCCCTTTATCCATTGTATTTGAATGTATAGGGAATTCTCTATGATTATCCTACACAATCATCTTATAGTGCTGCTGTCCAGCAGATGGTATGTTTAGTCTGTTAGTTTCCTGTCTGATAGTAGCAACGCAGAACACTTGAAGATGAGTAAAGAAAGAAGTGACAGGCGCAAATACAGCAGTGGCTCATCTAGCACATAGCATATAGGAGTTCACACCCTCTATATACTTTATTATTTAACAAAGATAAAATGCTATTGTTTTCCTAGTATAAAACAGGCCTGTATATCAGAATATTAAAACTATAGGTTTACTATGAAGAAGAAGGCTGTTGTTGGCATATTAGATGAGTAGATTAAACACCCTTTGTGTTAGGCAATACATTAACCCTTTGGCACCACTCTGCATACATGTATAGCACTGCCACTAGGAATTTATGGGCATGTGATGAAGGGATGAGGCTCCACTGCAACAGTCTGCATCAGAGATAACTCTGGTCCAAGCAGTATAACTTCTTAGATGCGGAGGCAAAATGCTTTATCCACATTACTTGGCCTATAAAAGGAGTTGGCTCCATTTCTTATCCCCCTACAATACAATTATGAGGTGCCGATGAAGCCAGAAGCCTATTTATGTACTCTAAAATGGTACTATTTTGAATGTCAACCTATCTCATAAAGCAAGCCCCTACATACAGTACCTGCAGCTCCATCTATGGAGAAATAAGGTGTTATGGGTCTCTAAATCCTTTAACAGAAATACATATGAAAACTAAATTTGAATAGTTGTAGGTGGGATCTACGGCATAAAGTGTTCATGTGATTAAACCACATGGTGAATGTCACAAAAAAATAATTAAAAAAAAGTAAATTTTCCTGCCAGCCATTTTTGTTCTTCTCTAAAAAAAAAGTAAATTTGTAAGTAATTTGGTAGAAGTCTAATTTTCTTTTATAAAGTTACCATGAACCTTATTTACTATACATAAAAATTCTGGTGCAGTAAGTTTACACACTATTTTTTAAGGTGAAAAAAATGCTATAATAAATAATACTAATCTTTATTTACGGTCGCACTTATCAAAATACTACTAAGTTTTTGTCGCTTTCCTGAAATACAGCCAAAAAAAGAGTCAACATAGCCTCAAATTCTCTTACATTACTTGTGTCACACTTTTAGGCTATGTTTACACAATGTCTTTTTTGCTGTTTTACAACCATCTTTATAGAAGGCTTTTAATTTGAGCTGAAGATATGAAGAGTATTAAGTCACTTTTCCCTGTGCCCTTTCAGGGCTGGATCACCACTCTGAGACCCCCGCCGGGCTCTGGGATCTCTGAGGCTGCAGAAGCCACAACCAGGCTAATAGACTGGCTGCTCAGCCAGCCAATGACTGGGGTGGGATATCATTGTGAAGTCATCACAACTTGGGGAACATGCCTTCCAGCTGGTGTTCCGTGGCCGGTTATGGCATGGGGAGAGGTTAATGATGCTTCATTATTACTCTCTCCCCTACCCACTTTTAAAAGTTAGTTTAGGCAAGACATCTGATTTAATCTTCAGGAAAAAGCGTCATTTAAAATTAGTGTAGAGCGAGTGCTTGATCAAGCGTCAGGGTGCTCGATCAAGCTCGCTGCTCGACCAAGTACCTTGTGGTGTTTCTTTAAAAGTGGCCATCCATCTTCAATAACTGACCATCAGCTGCACAACACAGTAAACTATTTAATTTTTTCATTCTACTTTTTTGTATAATTTGTGTATTTTGGATGTTTAAGTGAATTATACAAAAAGGTAACTGAAAAAAAAAAATGCAATAGGTTTCTGCAAAACACATTAGAAACCTGGCACTATGGTGGAAATTGCTGACGTACTGCTGGTGTTCTAACGTGTCTTGCAGAAACTTATTTTATTTTTCTGTTCTAATTTTTGTATTTCATTTAAACATCCCTTCAAGAGAAAAAAAAAATAAAAATAAAACTATGATATCGGTTAACCAGGCAACCTACCTCTGCCGGGTAAGGTTAATGCTAGTTAAATACTTGAGTCTCCATTGATTTTAATTGCGTTCCTTACTTAAAAAATGCTCAATTCGAGTACTCGAGCAAGTACTCGAGCATTTTAAATGCTCAACAGTATTTAAATTTTTGAACTAGAACAGAGGTGAAATTTGGCAAGTTCAGGTGCTCTCTCCATTACAAGTAAGGGCTGTAAGAGGCGACACAGCTTTCCAATAATTTTGGGGAAACTAATGGCAATGTGCTTCATTGTATAGCTGTAGCTGAGATCAGGAATAGAGAGTGAAGAGTCTGGTTACTTTGCGACTCAACATGGTCTTTGTAGCTGTAGCTACTAATTTTTTTAAGTACTATATAAAAATTTTTACATGTATATGGTAGTCCTCTTTTTATGTTGTATGATAGTTTTTTTTTGTGTGTGTGTTATTTGACAAGAGGTATAGTTTAATATTGTTTGGAAACTTGTATTAGAGGTGTTGGTTCATGGCTTTATCCATGTTTTCCAGACAGCCTTAGGGCTGCACCCAACTTCATCAGCCACCGGTAATCAAATGCAGACCGCTTTGATTCAGATAAATTTAGACGTGCTCCATGTTCGCTCATCTCTACTCCTCACATAATGCAACTATAAAATGCATTATGTAAAATATTCTACTGAATGTCACTGAAATGCCTAATCTTGAGATGCTGATTGTCTTGTTTTGCTTAAATTCTTTTGATTGGTGATTTATGTGGTAATGAATGTAAAATCTGAGACTTGTATATACATCACCCATAAATATTAAGGACATTCTGATAACACATTATTTTCAGTGCTCTGAAGCTTAAGAACCATATGTTGGTAACAGATGTCTTACACTTAACAATTGTAGTATCTGACTTATTTCCCATATGGTATGTGCGTACTTCAGTTATCTTCACATGATTTATATCATCATAGGTTTTCTTATTTTGTTTTAAAGGCATACTCAATTTTACTTTGCTGATAAAGTATATAATACCATAAAGGCAAAATATGCAACACCAATCCGCAATAGGGAAATAAAGCAATGTACCTACAGTATATACCTCTTTATATTATAAAGTCCTAATATACAGTATTACTCTCTATATATTGTTACAGTCAAAGTTGCCTTTTCTGTAAGTAAATTTTTTACTAAATAACCTAAAGTGTGAAACAATGTGTCACTTAGATATGAAATATCATTGTTGAGATAAAAAATGTAAAATGTACAAATGTACAAAAGTGCACAATGTAGAAGTACTGTATAAATAGTATATAGTAGAGAAAAATTGTATATTAAAACGTTGTGGAAATTCTACTTCCATAGGGGCTGCTTCTACCTGTGCAACCAAATTTCATGTCCTTGCCTCACTGTCATCACCATGAGGCTTTCCATTGTATATTGAACAACATCTTAAAGCGACTCTGTACCCACAATCTGACACACACCCCCAAACCCCCCCCCCCCAAACCACTTATACCTTCGGATAGCTGCTTTTAATCCAATATCTGTCCTGGGGTCCATTTGGCAGTTATTGTCCTAAAAAAACTACTTTTAAATTTTCAGCAGCCCTGTGTCATATTGGCATGGCCTAGGGTGCCTGTGCCCTAGGATTGCAACACCCCACTGTCCCTCCTCCCCACCCTCTTCTTCATTAGGAATACCCCTAGAACAATTTCTCCTATCCATCAGCGGTGTTAACACTGCACATGTGCTGCATTGTTAGGGCACCTGTGCACTGTTCAGACAGGTGATGAACAGGAAAACTCCTGCCCGGGGCATTCCTAATGAGGAGAGGAGGGACGAGGGGCATCACAATCCTAAGGCACACATTCTAGGCCATACCAATTTGACACAGGAATGCAATTTTAGGGGTAGCTTCACACGTACCGGATCCACAGCGTATTTCACGCTGCAAGTCTGCAACAAAATCCGCTGCGGATCCTGTACTGTGAAGCTGAATGGGTCCCATACACACAGCAGAACTGCTGCGTGTATGGGACTTGGCCCCTTTAATCCCCCCGCTAGCCGCCAGCAGCCCCATGCTGCTTGATTGTCTCATAGGGAGCGAGGGGAGCCAGGAGCATCACACACAGCCACAGAGCCGAGCAGGTAATGTATGGGTCTGGGGCTGCGGGCAGACGGGTTAAAGGGGCCGGGTCCCATTCAGCTTCACAGTACAGGATCCGAAGCATACTGTGCGAGATCATGAATGTGATAATTTAATAGTTCGGGCGATTACGCACTTGGGGATATCAAATATGTTTATTTATTTATTTATATTTATAAAATGGGAAAAGGGGGGTGATTTGGACTTTTATTAGGGGAGGGGAATTTTTAGTAATAAAAAAACATTTTTACTTTAACTTTTACTTTAACTAGAAGTCCCCCTGGGGGACCTCTATATACACAGCATTGATCTCTCATAGAGATCAATGCTTTGTATACACAGCAATGAACAGTGTGATCGGTGATACATTACTCTGGCCTGATGCAGGACAGAGCAATGTATTGTGTGTTGGGAATAGCGTCATTGCGACGCTGAGACACGGCCAGAAGAAGGAATCTCCAGAGATCCGTCCCACTAGACACCAGGGATGCGCTGAGCAGAGCATTTAAATGCAGCTGTCAGATGTGACAGCTGCAGTTAGATGCTTAATTAGCTGGCGCGGCAACGGGACCCGCATCGGCTAATAGAGCTATTCCCCGGCTGCAGATAGCTCTCCCCACGTCAATATGACGTACCAGATACGTCATAGGACACAAAGGGGTTAAGTGATATACACAATAATAACATTTTTAATTTTTCAACATTTTATATAGGATTTAGTTTTGTCTGGTAAGTTAAGTAGGGAAGCTAACTGACAAATCTAAACACATGGTGGAAATATATCATCTGCACACGTGTAAATTACATATTATTTTTTTACTATTTTAAATTTTACAAAATTTACTATTAGACACACATGCAAAACTAATTCTTGCACAATATTTCTGCACAATTTTTGCCTTAACCCCTAGACGACCTAGGGCGTACAAGTACCTCCTGGAATTCTGTGCCCAGACGACCGTTAGCATACCTGTACGCCCTGACCTATGAAGCATGCTCCGGAGCGGAGCGCGCTTCATAGGAGGTAGAGGCCAGCTGCAGTAAGCAGCCGGCACCTAACCGTTAATGACAGGCTGCAGCAATCGCGCTGCAGTGTGCCATTAACCCCTGTCACTTACCAATCGGGACCCCCACAGTGTGACTGCGGGGGCCCCGATCATTCTGATGGACTGCCGGAGGTCTCTCACCTGCCTCCGTGTCCGACCGGCGATCTGCTCACTGAGCCTGCCCAGGCAGGCTCAATGAGCAGAGCGCCGATAACACAGAACAATGCTATGCCTATGGCATAGCAATGATCAGTGTAAAAATCTAAGTACTTTATGGACAAGTCCCCCAAAGAGACTTCAAATGTGCTAAAAAAAAGTAAAATTCACTATTACACTACCCCAAAGCCCCTTCCCCAATAAAAGTTAAAATTACCCCCCTTTCCCATTATATAAATAAAACATATAAAATAAACAAATAAACATATAATATACCGTATTGTGCGTAATTGTCCGATCTAGTGTTTGGACTGACCTATAGAATAATGGTATCATGTCGCTTTTACCATATAGTGCATTACGTAGACAAAGGAACCCTGCAAAAGTTACCATATTGCATTCTATTTTACGATTTCACCAGTTTATTTCTTTATAAATAATATTTTTATATCATACATGGTAGAATGAAAGATTCAAATTCAATATACAACTATTCCTGTAAAAAAGAAGCCCTTACATGGCCTTCTAGATAGAAAACTGAAAGTCCTAGAGCTCTTAGAAGGGGAGGAGGAAAAAATGAAAACACTAAGATCAAAATTTGCGTGGTCCACTGGGTCATTTTGGGCCTGGTCATCAAAGGGTTAAAGCTTAAAGCGCAACTAAATTTTTTTGTTTTTTTGTTAGTTAGCCAAGGTCATTACAATAATTTTTGCAATTTATAGCAATAACGAAAAGTGAACCGTTTTTGAAATACATGCAGATGAATGTCCCCTCAGAGCTGTGTTTGGCTCTCAGTTACTTTCCTACATACCTGAAAATCCGTACTCTGTCTAAGCAACAGCTTTGTACGGATTCTCTGATAAGTCCGCCCTAGTCCTGCCCCCTCCCTCCATCCCTTCCACTTCACTGGCCAGCGAGAACCTCTCCTCTGTCCTGAGCTCTGTTGTCCCTCTTGCCGCCCCTCGGTATTGTGGGTCATCTGCAGGCTTCTGAGGCTAGTCCCTGATATGTGCTTCCTCCCGGTGCTTGAAAATGATTGGGACACCGGAGGACAAAGAAGAGAGAGTTCCAGTCATCCGTCCTCCCCTCACTTCACATTGGCATACTCCCTCCCATCCCTGCAGCATGGGTACTTCAGATGCTGCTTTTTTCTCCTCCTCCTGATCGCTGCTTCACTGTGTGCCCCTGCCGTCCAAGCCCCCCCCCCCTGGATCCCTGCTTCAGTGTGTGCCCCCGCCGTCCGAGCCCCCTCCCCCCGGATCCCTGCATCAGTGTGTGCCCCTGCCGTCCAAGCCCCCCACCCCCTGGATCCCTGCTTCAGTGTGTGCCCCTGCCGTTCGAGCCCCTTCAATCCCTGCTTCAGTGTGTGCCGCTGCCGTCCGAACCCCCCCCCCCCCGGATCCCTGCTTCAGTGTGTGCCCCTGCCGAGAATTCCCCTCTCCCATGGATCCCTGCTTCAGTATATGCCCCTGCTGTCGAAACCCCCCCCCCCGGATGCCTGCTTCAGTGTGTGCCCCTGCCGCCTCCCCCCCCCCCGGATCCCTGCTTCAATTTGTGCCCCTGCCATCCCCCCGCCCCGATCCCTGCTTCTGTGTGTGCCCCTGCCGTCCAAGCCCACCCCCCCGGATCCCTGCTTCAGTGTGTGTCCCTGCCGTTCAAGCCCTCCCCCCGGATCACTGCTTCAGTGTGCGCCCCTGCCGTCCAAGAACTCCCCTCCCCCCTGGATCCCTGCTTCAGTGTGTGCCCCTGCTATCCGAACCCCCCCACACACACACACACACCGGATCCCTGCTTCAGTGTGTGCCCCTGCCGTCCGAGCCCCCCCCCCCCCCCCGATCCCTGCTTCAGTGTGTGCCCCTGCCGTCCAAGCCCTAGTCCCCCCCGGATCCCTGCTTCAGTGTGTGTCCCTGCTGTCCGAGCCCTCCCCCCCCCCAGATCCCTGCTTCAGTGTGCACCCCTGCCGTCTGAGAACTCCCCTCCCCGGATCGCTGCTTCAGTGTGTGCCCCTGCCGTTCAAGAACACAACCCCCACCCCTGGATCGCTGCCTCAGTGTGTGCCCCTGCGTCCAAGCCTCTCCCCCCTGGATTGCTGCCTCAGTGTGTGCCCCCCTGCCGCCTCCCCCCCAGGAGCGCTGCTTCAGTGTATGCCCTGGCCCCTGGATCGCTGCCTCACTCTGTATACACATGCTATTAATCCATACCCCCCTCAGACCGCTACCCATTTGCCCCGCATCGCTGGTTACTACCCCTCCTCCCCCCTGCACTCAGATCACTGCTTGTATGCCCCCGTTGTTGCAAGTTCCTCCCCAGATTGCTGCCCATGCTGTCTCCTGTCACTGTCATCATCCCCTGACCCTGTCATAATCCCTCTACTCATCCCCTCTACAGATCTCTCCTTCTCACATCATTCCTCTCATCATCCCCTCACATGAGAGATGATGACAGGGGATGATGAGAGTGATGGTGACAGGGGATGATGAAAGGGATGATGATGATGAGGAAAATGATGAGGATGACAGGGATGATGAGAGGGACAGGGGGTGATGAGAGTGATAATTTGAGAGAGAGGGATGATGATAGTGAGGAAGAGGGATGATGAGAGTGCTGATGACAGGGATGATGAGAGGGACAGAGGGACAGGGGATGATGAGAGTGATAATTTGAGAGAGAGGGATAATGATAGTGAGGAAGAGTGATGATAAGAGTGATGATAAGAGATGATGATGATGATGATGATGATGATGATGATAGGGACAGGGGATCAGTAGAGGGATTATGAGAGTGATGATGATGATGAGAGGGACAGGGATCAGGAGAGGGATGATGAGAGGGACAGGAGATCATGAGAGGGATGACGAGAGTGATGATAATGATGAGAGGGACAGGGGATCAGAAGAGGGATGATGAGAAGGAGCTGTGGCTCTAAACCTGTGACAAAACTACAATTCCCATCATGCCTGGAAAGCCTTTTACTATCTATAAATGATGGGAGTTGTAATTTTTGTCCCCAACTGTAAATCATCACTTTTGCTCCTTCTGTGGCTCTAAAGACGTGACAAAATGAATGCTCCCAACGTGCTGTGACAACTATTGTATTTTCATGGTATGATGGGAGCTGTAGTGTGACAACATGTGTAGTGTGTATGTTCATGAGGGAGTGGAGGGCGGGGCGGGAGAGGGAGGATATAAGGAGGGGGGAGGAGAGTGGAGACCACGCCCACTTTCTGTCAGCGAGGATAAAAAAATAATTTATTCTTCTGAGCCGAACAACTGGGGATATTTCAGCTAGCGCACAAGCTATCCACACAATTTAGGGCTCTTTTTAAAGGGTAATACATGGGCTTTTTGTCTCAGAAATTTCATTTTTTTTTTTTCCATTTATCTAAACTATAGTTGCGCTTTAAGCTTGGCAAACAAAACTATGCTAGGGTAGTAGTGGAGTACTGCTGTACATTTTTATTTGCAATAATTAAAAAATCGCATATGATAAATCACTAAACAAAGTCAGCTAATCAAAAACCATGCTCCCTTCTGACCCAAAAACTGAAAAATGGCCATTATGGCATAAACTGGAGAAAACTAGCGAATTGGCCTTGCTAAATGTTGCACAAAAAATACACGGTGAGTAAAAACTCAGTATTATCCAAAAAGAACGCATACACGTTGATAGATATGCCCCATTGACTTTTATTATTTCAACCAGAAAAACTTTACTGTTCATGTCTGAATGTGATGAAAAAAGATCTAAACACTTTTTAAAAATTAGATACAGGGTGTGAAAACCAGGGATGTGATGACATTATTGCCTATTTTGCACTTCAGTGTATAGTTTGGCTTAGGACAGCTCATTCCCCGGTGTATAATCTGGAAAGAGATTCATTTGGCCAGCTACTCCAGCCTTAGTTTTACATGACCACACTTATGTTAACTGATTCTGGTACCATGTTTTCAAATATCATTTATAGGTCTGATGGAACTGCTATTTAAGTCCCAGGCATTAATGGGTGAATCCTCCACTGGCATTTATATAATAATCCCTTCTCCCAATGGAGGCAATTACAATTGCACCTCACCAGGAGATTGTTTGCCTCTGGTGTAGTTTGCGTTGATGAGCTGGCCATCAGTGTAGAAATCAATTGTCATGCTAGATGACCAAGTTTCAGCAAATTAGTTATTGTTTTTTTGCACAGCTTTTTACTTATCAGCACAGAACTGAAGAAAATCCAATCCAATGGAGGTTATGGAGACCAGTTGTCTGTCTGCAGAATTCTAGAATAGTGCTAACTGACTGAGCCTTAACCCTTAGACGACCCAGGACGTATAGTTACGCCATGGAAGTCTGTCCCCAGACGACCTAGGGCGTAACTGTACGCCCTGGGTGTTTCTCCCGCTATGAAGCGTGCTCCGGAGCGGAGCGCGCTTCATAGCAGGTGGGGGCCGGCTGCAGTGAGCAGCCGGGACCTCACCGGTAATGACACGCTGCAGCGATCGCGCTGCCGCGTGTCATTAACCCCTTAAACGCCGCGATCGCGGCGCGACCGCGGCGTTTAAGTGTAAGTGACAGGGGGAGTCCCCTGTCACTTACCGATCGGGACCCCCGCAGTGTGACTGCGGGGGTCCCGATCGGTAAAACGGACTGCAGGAGGTCTCTCACCTGCCTCCATGCGGTCCGATCGGCGATCTGCTACTCTAAGCCTGCACAGGCAGGCTCAATGAGCAGATCGCCGATAACACTGATCAATGCTATGCCTATGGCATAGCATTCATCAGTGTAGAAATCAGACTAATGTATGTACAAGTCCCCCAAAGGGACTTCAAATGTGTAAAAAAAAAAAAAGTTAAAAACACTAACACACAACCCCAAAACCCCTCCCCCAATAAAAGTTGAAATCACCCCCATTTCCCATTATATAAATAAAACATATAAAAATAAATAAATAGATAAACATATAATATACCGTAGCGTGCGTAATTGTCCGATCTATTAAAATATAACAAGCGTCATTGCGAATGGTAAACGGCGTACACGAAAAGAGGGAAAAAAGTGCGCGGATTACCGATTTTATGTTACATTATATATATAAAAAAATTAATAAAAAGTGATCAAAACGTCCGATCTTCACAAATATGGTATTAATAAAAACTAGAGATCATGGCGGAAAAAATGACACCCCATACAGCCCCGTAGGTGAAAAAATAAAAACGTTATAAGCGTCACAATAGTCCCATTTTATTTATAATTAATTGCCAAAAAAAAGGATTTCATTTAAAAAAAATATATAACATTACAGAATCTGTGTAAACCTGCATATGGTTGTGTTCAGACTGACCTATAGAATAATTGTATCATGTCGCTTTTACCATATAGTGCATTACGTAGACACAGGAACCCCCCAAACGTTACCATATTGCATTCTTTTTTGCGATTTCACCAATTTATATCTTCATAAATAATATATTTGGAATTCCATCATACATGTTATGGTAAAATGAATGACGCCATTACAAAGTACAACTATTCCTGTAAAAAACAAGCACTTACATGGCTTGTAGATAGAAAACTGAGAGTGCTGGAGCTCTTAGAAGGGGAGGAGGGAAAAACGGAAACACTAAGATCAAAATTTGCGCGGTCCACTGGGTCATTTTGGGCCTGGTCCTCAAAGGGTTAAAAAGTGCTACTCTTGTTATTTGTTTCATCCCTGGCTCATACGTTAAGCCTGGTTGGTAGGGATCCCTCACCTACCCCCAATCTGAGACCCCCAAAACAAATGGATTTTGGTAGGTTTACAACTGAAGCAGACAGGTAAACAATGCTATATGCTTCTGTAGCATGTTTGTTTGTTTTTCACCTGATGTTACCCTTTTAAGTTAAATGGCATTCATGCAAGCCAAAAGGTAGAGTAAAATAGATGTAAAACTATCAGTAGTGCACACTTAATAATAATTCGTCCATAAAAGTATGTTTTGAGCGGTTATTTAAATCATCATATTTAGCAGTGATATATGCAGGTGACAATCAAAGGTCCATGTGAACGTTTCCAAGTTACAATGTAAAAAATGGAAATAAGTAGTGATGAGCGAATAGTGAAATATTTGAATATTCGATATCCGTGCAAATATCTCCTGAATATTCGAATATTCGATTGAATATTCGATCCCATTAAAGTCTATGGGAACAAGTATTTCATTACTGAAAAACATCTATTCGACCACTTGGAGGTAAAAACCGGAAGTTGGGGGATTTGAATGCTTATCGAATATTTATCGAATATTCGGAGAACTATTCGATAATATACGATAGATCAAATACCTTACTATTCGATTGAATATCTATTAGTGGAAAAGAGAAGAACTGCATTCGGCTCCACAGGAATGAAAGTAAAAACTGTTTCTTTATTGCATCATTTAAAATAAATAAATGCAAAAAACAAAGTTTCAGCAGCACGAGAAAAAAAAGAATGAGGGTGCAAGTCTCACCAAACCGGACCCAGGTTCGTATGTAATATCCAAGAAGATGTAGGAGACCGCACTTCCAAAAAGAATATCCACTTTATTCACACCAATGCAACGTTTCAGCTATATGTGTGTAGCTTGAGAAAGGCTACACACATATAGCCGAAACGTTGCATTGGTGTGAATAAAGTGGATATTCTTTTTGGAAGTGCGGTCTCCTACATCTTCTTGGATATTTAAAATAAATACACACACATCGTCGACACCAACGCGTTTCGGAAAAATACACTTTCCTTAATCATGGCATGTTGTGCCTTTGAGATATACCTCCATTTATACACATGTTTCAGAGAGGGAGGGGAAAAGAAACAGGAAATGAGCGTGGTCAGACTATGCCCAGCTGTGTAGAATCACTAGTATCATGAGTGAATACCTAGGATAGTTGCAAACAAAGACCATGCATAACGGACAGATAAAAAGTAAACGCACTGTGTGCATGCAAACATGGCCCAATTTTCCCACAAAATAACCAGAAATACAAAAATACCATAGAAAAATAGCATGAAGTGTACATATGAATGTATGACTCACTACTAGGTACATGATATGAACATGACAGACATTGTACATATATGTGAAAATGAGAAGACACAAGAAAAAAAAAAATATGGTTATAAAGGGGACTGGAAATGAATACAATCAAACAAAAATAATAAATGAACTAATATATATATATGTCAAATCATTTTTCTTATTCAGACCCAGGGGTGTGCGGCAGTCCAATTCTAAAATCCAATGTGCTTCTCTGAGTCTGACCTGGTACATCCAGTCACCTCCCTTCTGTGGTCTGTTTACTTTCTCTATTCCGGATACCAAAAGAGACGATACATCTCCCCCATGCTGTTCTACAAAATGTTTGCACAGACCCGATAGGGGGCGATGTAAATGCAGTCTCATGGCAGCCGAAATGTCTCCCAAATGTTCTGATATTCTTTTCTTTAGTTTTCTAATAGTACATCCGACATATTGTAGGTTGCATAAAGTGCTGGTTGCCAGATATACCAAATGGTGTGTTTCACAGTTGATGAGGGTGGAAATATAATAGTGTCTTTTTGTGACACTAGATACAAAATGTCTTTGAGCTACCATATATTTACACGTTGAACATCTGGGCAGGGAGCATCTAAAACAACCCGTAGTGGAGAGCCAATTTCTCTTAGGTTGCTCCCTCAGGACCGTAGGCGACAGAATATTGGCTAGCGATCTACCTCTTTTAGCTACACATTTTATGCCATCAGAAAGAATGGTGGCACAATCCTCATCTGCAAACAATATGGGGAGATTTTTCTGGATGATGTTTTTAATCTCATTAAATTGTGTGCTGTAGGGGGTGGAGAATACTAGAGGGTTACGATTCGAGTTTCCTCTATGTCGTGCTCTATCTTGTAGATGGTAACTTCTAGTTTTAGACTCTGCTATTCTCCTTGCTCGAGTGATGACCCCAGGAATGTAGCCTTACACAGACAGATTTCTCCGCTTCTGAAGACTACAATCAATCACCACCTCTGAGACAACAAAAGTATCACAAATCTCACTCCCACTCTCATTACCGCACCCAAACGAGATCTGCTGAGAGAGGAGATGGCGGCCATTCTAACCATACAGTTCCCCTGCCAAAGAACGGAGACGCGGACATCAGGCAGGGAGAAAACAGAAAGGGAAAGGAAAACAACCGGCAAAGAAGAAGGGCAAGTAACCAATGACTTTATGTTACAGGAAAATTCATTGACTGTGTTTGACGTGTACAACTTATCAGCGTGTATATTAAGTAATGCCCAAATAAATGTACTATGGAAGGGCCTTAATTTGGTTCCAGACAGTAATTTTCACTTATATCAAACACTTAGAGATGTTTGTTTGCCTGATTACTGTCAAAAAACATTTTCTACACGCTGATAAAGAGACCCGTGATGCCTTGACCTCCCCTGTTCCTCCTGACCTCAATACACGCGGACTTGGTACCGCACCTCTTTCTATGACCTTCCAGGAACAGGTGGCAGTCCAGACATTATCGGATCTGCAACAAGATGATACTGTATCTAAAATTCATTCTACTGCTCATCGTTCAAGATTACCTAACATAGATTTTTATCCAGTCCAGTCCAGGGCTCCTTCTATGTACATTTTTCAGTCGAGAGTAGAAGCAGATTTACGTTCCTTAGGGTCCCAACACGATGACCTCCCATATAATTTAACTGCCACAGAACGCATGAGCCTTAAAGATTTGGCTCAGAATTCATATGTGGTAATTTGCCCGTCTGACAAAGGCGGTTCGGTGGTCGTTCTAGACCGGGCTTTGTATGTTTGTGAGGTCATCTCTATGCTTTCTGACCTCCGAACATACAGACCCCTGTCCTCGGACTCCACTGGTTGGGTCACCAGGAAACTCATTAAGGTTCTCAAATGCGGCATTGATGCAGATATCATCACACAACGTCAATATGATTATCTACTTGTACAGTATCCTTTAACACCGGTTTTTCATGCTTTCCCCAAAACCCACAAAGCAGTTTTTCCACCTCCACTTCGCCCTATTGTTTCAGGGGTGGGTTTCCTCTGTGAGCGCCTCTGTTCGTGGGTGGACGACTTGCTACAACCCCTGGTGACCCGGATCCTCTTTTTTTGAATAACAACCAGCTCAATCTTACATTTACTTTACAATCAGATCCTTTTTCCATCTCGTTTTTGGATGTCCATTTTACTACTCACCCCTCACAAGACCAAATTCATACATCTCTTTTCCGCAAACCCACATCTGGTAATGGCATCTTACATGCCTCCAGTAGTCACCCCTTGCACACCATCAGAAGCCTACCCATTGGAGAGTTTATCAGGACACGCCGTGCATGCTCAGAGGACTCCACATATCTGTCCCAGTGTGAGAATCTACAACACGGGCTACTAGATAGAGGCTACATTCCTGGGGTCATCACTCGAGCAAGGAGAATAGCAGAGTCTAAAACTAGAAGTTACCATCTACAAGATAGAGCACGACATAGAGGAAACTCGAATCGTAACCCTCTAGTATTCTCCACCCCCTACAGCACACAATTTAACCCTTTAGGGACCAAGCCTATTTGAGCCTTAATGACCAGGCTCATTTTTCAAAATCTGACCTGTCTCACTTTATGCGCTTATAGCTCAGTGATGCTTTAATGTATGCTAGCGATTCTGAGATTGTTTTTTCGTAACATATGGCACTTTATGTTAGTGGCAAAATTTGGTCACTGTCTTGTGTGTTTTTTGTGAAAAACATCAAAATATCATGAAAAATTTGAAAATTTTGCACTTTACGAACTTTTAAATTCTTTGCTTCTAAAAAAAGAAAGTCACATGACAAAAATTAGTTAGTAAGTCACATTATCAATATGTCCTCTTTATTCTGGCTTCATTTCGTAAACATGTTTAAATTTTTTAGGGTGTTACGGGGCTTAGAAATGTATCGGCAAATTATCAAATTTTCATGAAATTTCCAAATCTGATTTTTTTAGGGACCAGTTCTTTTTTTAAGTTGATTTAGGAGGCTTGTATACTGGAAACCCCCATAAGTGACCCCATTTTGGAAACTAGACACTTTAAAGAATTAATCTAGGGGTATAATGAGCATTTTAACCCTACACGGGCTGGAGGAAAGTAATCACAATTAGGCCGGAAAAAAATGGAAAATAGAAATTTTCCAATAATATATTTGTTAAGATTAGAGTATCTCATTTTCATAATAAACATGAGAGAAAATGCACCCCAAATTTTGTAATGCAGGTTCTCCTGAGTAGAACGGTACCCCATATGGGGGCGTAAACCACTGTATAGGCACACAGCGGGGCTCAGAAGGGAAGGAGCGCCAATTAGCATTTTCAGTGCAGATTTTTCTGAAGAAGTTTCTGAGCGCCAGGTGCGTTTGCAGAGCCTCTGTAGTGTCCGCAGAATAGAACTCCCCCAAAAGTCACCCCATTTTGGAAAGTGCACCCCTCAAAGAATTCATCTTGGGGTTTGGTGACCATTTTGACCCCACAGGTATTAGAGGAAAGTATTCAAAAGAAGACAGTAAAAATGAAAAAATAGAATTTTTCCAATAACATGTTTGTTTAGTTTGAAATTTCTCATTTTCACGAGGAACAGGGGAGAAAACTCACCCCAATATATGTAAAGCAGGTTCTCCTGAGTAGAACGGTACCCCAAACATGGGTATAAACCACTGTATGGGCACACAGCCGGCCTCAGAAGGAAGGGAGCGCCAATTAGCATTTTCAGTGCATGATTTTTCTGAAGAATTTTCTGAGGGCCAGGTGCGTTTGCAGTGCCCCTGTAGTGTCAGCAGAATAACCCCCCTCCAAAAGTCACCCCATTTTGGAAAGTACACCCCTCAAGGAATTCATCTTGGGGTGTGGTGAGCATTTTGACCCCACAGGTATTAGAGGAAAGTATTCAAAAGAAGACAGTAAAAATGAAAAAATAGAATTTTTCCAATAACATGTTTGTTTAGTTTGAAGTTTCTCAATTTCACGAGGAACAGGGGAGAAAACTCACCCCAATATATGTAACGCAGGTTCTCCTGAGTAGAACGGTACCCCAAACATGGTTATAAACCACTGTGTGGGCACACAGCGGGCCTCGGAAGGAAGGGAGTGCCAATTAGCATTTTCAGTGCATGATTTTTCTGAAGAAGTTTCTGAGGGCCAGGTGCGTTTGCAGTGCCCCTGTAGTGTCAGCAGAATAACCCCCCTCCAAAAGTCACCCCATTTTGGAAAGTACACCCCTCAAGGAATTCATCTTGGGGTGTGGTGAGCATTTTGACCCCACAGGTATTGGAGGAAAGTATTCAAAACTAGACCGTAAAAATAAAAAAAATTTAATTTTTCCAATAACATGTTTGTTTAGTTTGAAATTTCTCAATTTCACTAGGAACAGGGGAGAAAAAGCACCCCAAAATTTGTAACGGAGGTTCTCCTGAGTAAAATGGTACCCCATATGTGGGCATAAACCACTGTATGGGCACACAGCAGGGCTCAGAAGAGAAGGAGTGTCATTTTAGTTACAGGCATTATGTGGGTGTTTACTGGTTATCTGGGGTGGTAATGGACAATCTTGGGGTGTTTACTGGCTATCTGAGGTGGCAACAGGCAATCTGGTGGGGTTATGGGCAATCTGGGGTGGTTACGAGCAGTCTGTGCCAATCTGGGGTGGTTACGGTCAATATGGGGTGGTCACGGGCAATCTGGGGTGGTTACGCATAATCTGGGGGTGTTTACTGGCTGTATGGGGTGGTTATGGGCAATCTTGGGGTGTTTACTGGCTATATTGGATGGTTATGGGCAATCTAAGGGTGTTTACTGGCTATCTGGGGTGGTGATGGGCAATCTGGGGGTGTTCACTGGCTTTCTGGGGTGGTGACGGGCAATCTGGTGGTGTTCACTGACTATCTGGGGTTATGGGGGTAATCTGGGGTGGTGACGGGAAATCTGGGGTGGTGACGGGCAATCTGGTAGTTGCGAGCAATCTGGGGTGGTTGCGAGCAATCTGGGGTGGTTACAGGCAATTTGGGGTAGTTACAGGCAGTCTGTGGCAATCTGGGGTGGTTACGGGCAATCTGGGGTGGTTATGGGCTGTCTGGGATGGTTATGGGCTATCTGGGATGTATACGGGCAATCTGGGGTGTATACGGGCAATCTGGGGTGTATACGGGCAATCTGGGGTGTATACGGGCAATCTGGGGAGATTACAGGCAATCTAGGGTGGTGACGGGCAATCTGGGGTGGTTACAGGTAATCCAGGGTGGTTACGGGCAATCTGGGCACTTGACTTTGGTGACAGGCGTAAAAAAGTGCCGACACCATTTGGAACAAGCAATCAGTGATATATAGTATAAACCGCTGATCACTTGTACTGGGACCCCACCGGGTGGACACCGATCATTGCCCCATGCTCTCCGCCACCTCCGGTGGTGGAGAGAATGAAGCTTTGATCATTTTTAGAAATCCATCACTGTGAACAGAGTCTCTTCACAGAGATGGCGGCGGCCATCTTGGATCAGATGGCCGCCCTGGGAGGGGGGGGGGGTCAGTGACCAGGTCACTAGGGTTAATTCTGGGGAAGGGGGGGACATGTTCTCATCTCCTCTCACCGTGGATGCACGGTGAGAAGAGATGAAAGCGTTCAGCTGAGCTGGCAATGCCCGTTACCGGTGGCCGCTGTTATACTGGTAATAACGGCGATCGCCTGTGAGGGGACTTGCCGGGACTGACCCCACACTCTGCCCCAACCCCTCAGCTACCTCCGGTAGCTGAGAGGAGGGGGCTGCGGGCATTACCGGCGCCGCTGCACTATTCTGCACCATCGCCATAAAGAGCTGATGGCAGTAGAATAGAGCCCATTAGTGATCGCCGTAAAAATCCGTATCGGCGGTCACTAATAACATAATACACGTATTCTCTGGGTCGCTACGGTTACGGTGATACCACATTTGTGTAGGTTTTTTTAACTATTACCGCTTTGGCGCAATAGAAACTCTCTTCCTAGCAAAAACCCACAAAACCTGTCGCCGCATTGCAAGATCCATAGCGTTCTCATCTTTTGCGCGACAGAGCTGGTTTTGGGCTTATTTTTTGCGGGAAGATCTGTAGTTTCTATTGATACCAAGTTTTATATGTATATGACTTTTTGATCTCTTTTATGACGTATTTTCTAAAGTGGATTGATAAAATACAGCTATTCTGGTACTGTTTTTTTAATTTTTTTTTTACAGCGTGTGTCGTGCGATATAATTATTGATATAGTTTTATAGATTGGGTCGTTACGGATGTAACGGTACCAAATATGTATATGATTTGTGTTTTTGATCACTTTTATGTCATGTTTTATTGGGTATAGGGAATATAATGCATCTTTATTATTGGGGGGCTGGGGGGGGGGGCTGTGTTGTGTTTGGTGCACATTTTTTTTCACTTTTTTTTACTTTTACACTAGTGTACATTACTGTACACTAGTGTAAAATACTTTGATCACTGATACAATACACTGCAGTACCTAATGTACTGCAGTGTATTGTATCATGCCTCATGCTGACAGGCAATAGCCGCGGCCACCCCTGTCAGCATCAGGCATCTCCATGGTGACCCCGGGGACCTTCATTAGGACCCCGGGATCACCATGGAGACATCGGAGGACCGGACGGCGCCGCGGGACATCGCGATCACGTAAGTGACCCACGGCGCCGTCCGGGATCCACCGGGACCCGTTAGATGCCGCTGTCATGGTTTGACAGCGGCATTTAACGGGTTAAACTGCCCGGAGCGGAGAATCCTCCGCTCCGGGCAGTTACAGGAGGGTGTCAGCGGTCACACTGACCGCTGATCACCCGTCCTGCAGCCGCCGGCGGGCGGTAATTTATTCCGATGCGCCCGCCGTTAAAAGGCGTACGCATCGGAATAAAGCCCATTAGTGGCCGCCGTGAAAAGGCAGCATGGCGGTCACTAAGGGGTTAATGAGATTAAAAACATCATCCAGAAAAATCTCCCCATATTGTTTGCAGATGAGGATTGTGCCACCATTCTTTCTGATGGCATAAAATGTGTAGCTAAAAGAGGTAGATCGCTAGCCAATATTCTGTCGCCTACGGTCCTGAGGGAGCAACCTAAGAAAAATTGGCTCTCCACTACGGGTTGTTTTAGATGCTCCCTGCCCAGATGTTCAACATGTAAATATATGGTAGCTCAAAGACATTTTGTATCTAGTGTCACAAAAAGACACTATTATATTTTCATCCTCATCAACTGTGAAACACACCATTTGGTATATCTGGCAACCTGCACTTTATGCAACCTACAATATGTCGGATGTACTATTGGAAAACTAAAGAAAAGAATATCAGAAAATTTGGGAGACATTTCGGCTGCCATGAGACTGCATTTACATCGCCCCCTATCGGGTCTGCCCAAACATTTTGTAGAACAGCATGGGGGAGATGTATCGTCTCTTTTGGTATCCGGAATAGAGAAAGTTAACAGACCACAGAAGGGAGGTGACTGGATGTACCAGGTCAGACTCAGAGAAGCACATTGGATTTTAGAATTGGACTGCCACTCACCCCTGGGTCTGAATAAGAAAAATGATTTGGCGTATATATATATTAGTTCATTTATTATTTTTGTTTGATTGTATTCATTTCCAGTCCCCTTTATAACCATATATATTTTTTTTTTTCTTGTGTCTTCTCATTTTCACATATATGTACAATGTCTGTCATGTTCATATCATGTACCTAGTAGCGAGTCATACATTTATATGTACACTTCATGCTATTTTTCTATGGTATTTTTGTATTTCTGGTTATTTTGTGGGAAAATTGGGCCATGTTTGCATGCACACAGTGCGTTTACTTTTTATCTGTCCGTTATGCATGGTCTTTGTTTGCAACTAACCTAGGTATTCATTCATGATACTAGTGATTCTACACAGCTGGGCATAGTCTGACCACGCTCATTTCCTGTTTCTTTTCCCCTCCCTCCCTGAAACATGTGTATAAATGGAGGTATATCTCAAAGGCACAACATGCCATGATTAAGGAAAGTGTATTTTTCCGAAACGCGTTGGCGTCGAGGATGTGTGTGTATTTATTTTAAATGATCCAAGAAAGAAACAGTTTTTACTTTCATTCCTGTGGAGCCGGATGCAGTTCTTCTCTTTTCCACGTAAGCATCAGGAGTCGGGCCGACTTGATCCTCCGTGCTTCACGCCCACTGGTGCCTGCTGACTACTCTTACGGGGTGAGCTGATTTCCTCTGTTTGCTGTGTATGCTTACAAGAAATAAGTGTTTGTTTTTATTTAATTTAACCCCTTAACGACATCAGGCGTAAATTTACGCCCTCGCGCCCTGGTACTTAGCGCAAATGGACGTAAATTTATGCCCAATGTTTCCCCGATCGCTGTGTGTTCACACACAGCGGTCGGGGAAGATGGCCTGCTATAATGTATAGTAGGCCATCTCTGCTCGTCGGCACGGGAGGTGATTAACCCCTCCCGTGCCGACGATCGCTACAAATACAATACAGATCAGCCAATAGCAGCTGAAAACAGCTTTCCGGCTCATCCGGGTGACCCGGAAAGCACTGGCGATTGGTGCTGTCCGAGACAGCACCAATCGCCATTAGTGTCCTGGGAAAAGATGGCGCCGATGCCACCCCCACGATCGCCGTGATAGGCCGGCCAGTACCAGCTGGCCCATCACGGCGATTAAAGCGTAAAAAAAACAATGTCCCCGGGTTCTACACCCCTCAGCTAGGTAGCTGAGGGGTACAGAACAGGTGTGTATAGTGTAGGTGCACTATACTCACCAGATCTGGGCGTCCGGAGCGGCGATCCGGTCCCGCGCGTCCTCTTCTCTTCACTTCCGGGTTTGTTCGGGTCCTGTCGGCAATTTCTGGCTCTTAGGGCTTTTCCGTGGCCCCTATCTTCGGCAGTCTTCGTCAGCTTCTCTGTACTGCCCCCTAGCGGCTGATCAGTGAATATCATTCACTGATCAGTTGCTTTAGGTTAAAAAAAAAAAAAGTGTTTTTTTTTTTGTTGGTTTTTTATTTCAATTTTTTTTTTTACTTTTTATGCGCTGTAATGCCGCTGAGTGCCGATCAGCATCGCACGTAAGTGCGCCGCTGATCAGCAGCTCCTCCTTTTTGGCGTAGGGGCGTTTTCCCCCCTATATCCTACCGCCACTGTCTGCTGATAAGTGCAGCACATAAGTGCGGCATTTATCAGCAACTACTTTCTTGGCGTAGGGATATTTTTTCTTACTGTCAAAAAACGTAATAAACAGTACATTACACCACACTACATGGAATAAAGTTTTACACTACACCAGTACACATTTACATACCCCATATACTAGTCCTCGTATAAAGATAGCCCCCAGGGTGTTTTCGGCATCAGACGCATACGTTATTATTGCCTCCGACACCGAAACAGCCAGTGAGGATGTCTCACTTCTTTCCTCCATTCATCCTCATCATCCTCATCATCCAGTGACGTGTCTGGGGGTAGTGTAGCGTATGCTGCCCCCCAGACACATCTTTTCCACCAGTACCGTCCCAATAAGAGATCACGGTATGGCGTGAAATTCTCCAAACTCTGAGAGAGTACCTCTGGGTACACTTACAGATTTAGGGTACGTGCACATTGCGCAATGGCGAAGGATAACCCTTTGTGCATTCCACAGCTGGCACCCGCCGGCAGACTGATGTGGGCGCGCACGTCTCCGCACATGTCATAGACTCCATTCTATGCACTGGCGGATTCCGTTGTCCGTCCAAAGAATAAACACATTTATTCTTTGGACGGAGGGCGGAATCCGCCCGTGCATAGAATGGAGTGTGGCACGAGCGGAGACGCGCGCCTGCATCAGTCTGTCGGTGGGTGCCAGCTGCGGAATTCACAAAGGGTTATCCTTCACCATTCCGCAGTGTGCACGTAACCTTAGAGTGTATGAAGAAAGGGACACCCGAATCCAGCCCCCAGATGCCCCCAGTCCCCCCCCCCAATCCTCAGAGTTAGTGGGAAGATTGTTCGGGAACTGATCTTCCCACTGCTGGATAAAGGTCACCACCGGTACAGGGATGACTTTTATACCAGCAACCCCTCTTCCGGTCCCTCACTGCCCAAGCTACTGTAGCTTGCAGCACGATCCAAAAATATCAGAAGTAGTAATAGAGCCCTAATATTTAGCAGCCATGGAGCGAACCCAGCGCTTTTGGATATGAGGGACCCCATATCGTACTAGGGCAACATTTTCCAGGTGACGTCCCCCACACTGGAGAAAGGGAGACCCCAGAAGAAGTGCAGAGTGTGGTGTAACAGGGGGATCAGGAAGGACGCCATTTTCCAGTGTGCCATCTGTCCTGATCCCCCCGGCCTCTGCATGCTGCATCTTCAAGGCGTACCACACGTCATTGGATTTCTACATTATCTAAATTCTGTCCCTTATTCCTATTTCAGGGGTCACGTTGATAAAGGGATTATTCTGATTGCCACTATGGAGTCGGGAAGGAATTTTTCCCCTGTGATGAGGCTTCCGTCGTCTGCCTTACAAGGGTTTTTTGCCTTCCTCTGGATCAACACAGGTTGAATTTGATGGACACCTGTCATTTTCAACCTTATAAACTAATAATTGGCCTAATACCCCCAAAATAAAATAAAATTGTCCCTTTTCCCCAACTAAATAGGTATGGCCGCCATTCCCATTAGAGGATGCCATGATGCAATTACAAAGCCTCTGTGCGGCCAGGACAGTAGAAACTCCCCACAAGTGACCCCATTCTGGAAACCACACCCCATAAGGAATCTAATGAGGGGGGCAGCTGGGATATGGCCCCCTGGTGACGGCCACATTTGGGACGTGAAATTGAAAAAAAAAAATAATAATTTTCACGGCACATGTTCTACACATGTGCCCATCACTAGTGGGGTCCATATGCTCACTGTACCCCTTGTTAGATTCCATATGGGGTGTAGTTTCCAGAATGGGGTCACTTGTGGGGGGTTTCTACTGTTCTGGCAGCACAGGAGCATTGTAATTGCGACATGGCCTCCATCTTCCATTCCAGCCTCTAAATGGCGCTCTGTCCCTTTGGTCGCTTGCCCTGTGCCCATATGGCACATTATGTCCACATGTGGGGTATTTTCGTTCTCAGAGGAAATAACCCTACACGTTTTGTGTTCACTTTCTTTTTTAACCCCTTGTGGAAATGGAAAAAAATTCAAGGCTAGACCAACATTTAGTGTAAATTTTTTTTAATTTTTACACTAAATCATTGATCTTGTCTTGATTTTTTCATTTTCACAAGGGGTTAAAAGATAAAAAAAAACACAAAATATGTAGAGCGATTTCCCCTGAGTACAAAAATACCCCACATGTGGACATAAAGCACCATGCGGGTGCAGGGTAAGCCTCCAAAGGGAAGGAGCGCCATTTGGCTTTTGGAGGCTAGATTTGGCTGGAATGGATTTCGAGGGCCTTGTTGCATTTAAAAGGCTCCTGTGTTGCCAAGACAAATGAACCCCCCCCACAAGTGACCCCACCACGGAAACTACACCCGTTAGGGAATGTAACAAGGGGTGTAGTGAGCATATGGACTCCACTGGTGACGGGCACAATATGGAACAATGTGGCGTGAAAATGAAATATTACATTTTTTACACTATAGTGTTGGTCTAGCCTTGAATTTTTCATTTTCACAAGGGGTTAAAAGAGAAAAAAAACACACAAAATGTGTAGAACAATTTCCCCCGAGTCCGTAAATACCCCACATGTGGACATTAACTGCAATTTGGGTGCAGGGCAAGCCTCCGAAGAGAAGGAGCGCCATTTGGATTTTAGAGGTTGGATTTGGCCAGAATGGATGATGAACACCATGTCGCATTTACAGAGCCCTCGTGCTGCCAAGACACTGGAAACCCCCCACAAGTGACCCCATTCTGAAAACTACACCCCTCAAGGAATCTAAGAAGGCGTGCAGTGAGGATATGTACCCCTGGATGACGGGCACATATGTGCCGTGAAAGTGAAAAAAAATAAAATTTTCACTTTCACGTCACATTTTTCTACATTTGTGCCCATCACCAGTGGGGTCCATATCCTCACTGCACCCCTTGTTAGATTCCTTGAGGGGTGTATTTTCCAGAATTGGGTCGCTTGTGGTTTTTTTTTTTTTCCAGTGTCTTGGCAGCATGAGGGCTCTGTAAATGCGACATGGCCCTTGAAATCCATTCCAGTGAAATCCAGCTTCCAAAAGCCAATTGGAGCTCCTTTCCTTTGGAGGCTTGCCCTGCACCCAAACTGCGCTTTATGTCCACATGTTGGGTATTTCCCTACTTGGAAGAAACTGCGCTACACATTTTGTGTTTTTTTTTTTCTTTCATCCCATTGTGAAAAGGAAAAATTGAAGGCTAGAACAATGTTTTAGTGTGAAAAATATTTTTTGCTTTTTTCACGCCATATTGTTCTGAAAATCTGTGAAGCACTTGTGGGGTCCAGATCCCAGTTTTCTAAATGGTGTCCCTTTAGGGGTGTTTTTTACGCTTTGGCCCCCCAGAGCCTCTGCCAACCTGAAGTGGGACAGTCAGAAATGACCAAATATAACGGAGCCATTGAAATTCACTAGGCGCTCCTTTGTATCTGAGGCTTGTGGTTGTGTAAAATAGCGCAATAGGGCCACATATGGGGTATTTCTATAAACTGTAGAAACGGGGCAATCAATATTGGGGTGAATTTCTCTGGTAATAAGTTTATAAATATGAAAAATATTGGATTACAATAAAATGTCTGCACAGAAAATTAAAATTTTCTAATTTCTTACACACTTAGCTTTTATTTCTGTGACTCTCCTAAAGGGTTAAAAAACTTTCTGGATGTGGTTTTGCAGAGTGTGGGGGGTGAAGTTTCTGAAATGGGGTGCTTTGTGGGGCTTTCTAAGATACAGGCCCCTCAAATACACTTTAAGGCTGCGTTCACACTACGTATATTTCAGTCAGTATATTTCAGTCAGTATTGCAACCAAAACCAGGAGTGGATTAAAAACAGAGAAAGGCTCTGTTCACACAATGGTGAAATTGAGTGGATGGCCGCCATATAACAGTAAATAACTGCCATTATTTCAATACAACAGCCATTGTTCTAAAAATAACAGCAAATATTTGCCATTAGATGGCGGCCATCCACTCAATTTCAACATTATGTGAACAGAGCCTTTCTGTGTTTTTAATCCACTCCTGGTTTTGGTTGCAATACTGACTGAAATATACTGACTGAAATATACATATACTGACTGAAATATACGTAGTGTGAACGCAGCCTAAACCTGAACAGGTCCCTAAAAATATCTGATTTTGAAATTTTACTGAAAATTTGGAAATTTGCTGCTTATGTTTTAAGTTTTCTATTGTCTAAAAAAAAAATGAAATATTGAAATATTGTTTAATAAATGCCGCCAACATAAAGTAGACATGTTGCTAATGCTATTTAATATATAATTTATGTGGTATAACCACTTTCTGTATAAGCAAAAACGTTTCAAAGTTGGAAAAATGCATTTTTTCACAATTTTTCACATTATTTGTTTTTTTTTCATAAAGATTTGTTATAAGTATCGACTCCAATTTACCAGAAATGTAAAGTACAATATGTTACGAGAAAACATTCTCAGAATCAGCCGGATAGGTAAAAGCATCCCGAAGTTATTAATCAATAAAGTGACACTGGTCATATTCATAAAATTTGTCTGTCATTAAGGCCATTTCAGGCTCTGTCTTTAAGGGGTTAAGATAACTGATAAAATACTTATTTTAGTTATCTTTCCATTACAGTATTTTCCATTATAAAAAATGTCTATAGTAGAAACTCCCATTTGTTATCATCCCATTGTGCACCCATATGGTTAGAAAAATACAGCCCCCTGAATGTAAATACAGAGTAGATCCCTTGTTTGCATTTTTGAAGACCCACAACAATGGGTATAAAATTGCCTAAAAGATGAAACATTTAAAAAAATACCACTTACGTGGGAAATAATAGGAAAAATCTTGTAGACCTCAGCATTTTAATAGTGTGTAATATCTGTGTAAAGGTTTCTTTTATTATTATATTAAAAAAAAACACTGAAAAATATATTATAAATATGTCTCAAAATGCTGGGAGTCCATCCTCAAAAAACTATTTAATTATGATATTACTTTATCAATGAACAAATGAAAAAGGGACAAGAATCTGGTCAGTGTTTTCCGGAAGTCCCTATGATTTTGCATATCACAGTGTAATGTTCATAAAGATACAGAGGTAGATCTAGAATATAATTGTTTGTATTGAATAAATCGTGCTCAACCTGTATAAAAATGATTGTTGATGATGTGTGAGGTGGAAATTAATGGATTTTTACATAACTACAGCGGACTTTGATTAAAGTTTGAAGAGGTAGTTACTGTACCACATTTTTAATGTTTTATTTTTTTTTCCCCACATGCTGCTGGTTAAATAAATAGATAAAAAATGAGACACATGCAATCTTGCCCCTATTTCAAATACTAGGGATTTCCATTTAAAGGAAAGTAATGGTTACCCTTTGGACTATATTTATGACCTCTGTATCAGTGCTCCTGAGAGGTTTGAGAGAAGAGAATGCTATTAATGAAATGACTTCAAGTTTATGCTACACATAGAACTTATATCAATATTTCACAGTTTCTTCAATTATTAAAAAAAGAAATCAGCCAAGTTCGGTATAGATTGTGATAGCGTTACAGTATATTGTGTAGGTCTGCTTCATTTACTAGAACTTCCTTTATTGGATATTATGCCAACAGACTTATAACAAACCTGTAGCAGGGCTTTATTAGTTCTGCCATTGATTTTCCCTTTTGCTCCCATGTGAACTGAACATTTTAAAGCAAGGTTTTACTCATAAAACACGGACAATAAAAATGACACATAATGCCCAGGCCAGTTATAGCAGCAATCTAGGTGAAGGTGCACATTACATCTTTCCACCTAATGATCATAAAGTGCCTCAGATTTGACTGATAACATATATAGCATCAAGAGTGGGTGCCAGACTAGGGCACCATTGAGGCACTACAGAACTTTTGTGAGGCTCAAAATTAGAAGCTCAAGAGCCTCAGTAAAAAAAAAAAAAGAAAGAAAAGAAAAAAAAAAGAGAACCAATTATCTCATGTAATTCATAGTCCCAATGTCCTTATGTTGGGCAGATGGAGGTTTTGAGACATTATGAGCTTTGGGGCCCAGGGGCCACTGCACCCCCAGCAATTAATAGTCCAATAAATTAAAGCTTCACTCTAGAAATGTAATCTTCTTCAGTGTTCTTTTCATCTTCTCAAACCATAAACTGTAGTGATTAGATCTTGTAAACCCTATCAGGATCCACTAGTGGCCTAGAAACTACTAAGGCTGGGTTCACACTGCATTTTTGCAATTTTTTTTTCTCTTTCATCAGTTTTTGCAAAAAATGGATGCAATTGTGTGAATCCATTTTGATCTGTTTTTCTATTGACTTCCATTATAAAAAAAAAAACCCTGATCAAAACACATCCTTTTTTAACGTCCACAAAAAACGTACTTGATATTATCTTTATGTACCTTAAAAATAAAACAGTTGTGTTTTGATCCTTTTTTTTTTAATAATGGGATTCAATGGAAAAACGGATTAAAATGGATGCACACAATTGCATCCGTTCTTCCATTCGTTTTTTGCAAAAATGAATAAAAAAAAGGCAGCGTGAACCCAGCCTAAGAATGCTCTAGAAAAAAACGCAAAAAAAAGCTAAAGTAAAACTATCTTATTGCAGTGTTAATTACCAAGGAAATGCATACTATGTATAATGTGTGGTGGACTGAATATCCATCACACCAAACCACTGGATAATGGGTGGTTGTCTTAAAGAGGTGGTCTTTTGGATACATTTATAAATAGATATTTATAGATTTGGAGCCTTTAGCCAAAATTATAATGCAAAAAAAATTTCAATAATTTTTTTAAATATATTTTTCTGTTTTATGTCTAATTTATAGATGCATTACTCTGTGAAGTCAGGGGCTTTTTTCATTTGAAATACAAGATGTCCAGGATGTCCTAACATTTGAACTGTGTTTGCACAACATTCAGCTGGTTTTGAAGCACTGAGCTAGAGCAAAGTCAATCCTAGAGAATCCTGCTGGACATATCAAAAGCACATAAAAAGCATGTATATTCTTGTGATTCTTTTTTGATGTGCCAGGCAGGACGCCATTCATTGAACTTTGCCTTTAAAAATACGTGCCTTTCTTTTGTGCCAATTTTCACCTCTCTTTCTTTGAAGATCAATGCGTAGTGAGACACCTGGGTATTGTCCTCTATATGACGTTAGCTTTATACCCTGATTGGTGTTATTTCTATAGTTTAATTACATAAAGCAAGATAAGACTCACTTCTTCATGATTATTACTATCTATCTGTTAGATAACACCCTATAACTCCTCAATATTATAGGTTTTTGTAAACAATTATATCAGTTTTCAAAAATGTTTTAGAAGTTATTTTTGGACCCTTTCTATTTTCAGTAACCAAAGACATATTATGAGCTCTGTATATGCTGATAGTTTTGTTTCCATTTATTTTTACGCTGGTTTGCTTTATGACTGTATAAAAACAAATGAGGTCAGTAGAAAAATCCATTTTTTTGTAGCAAAACAATTTATATAAAAAATTGAAACAAAAATGCTGTGCTTAAATTACTAATTGGCTATGTTTCCACTACGTTGTTTTATAGAAAAGAACGGACTCTGATTTCATTGCAATCAGTGTCCGTTCTTCTCTGCAGGGACGGCATTGCATTGATTTAATGCAATGCCGCCCACTGTGTTCACACTTAGTTATTAAACATCCGTCCTATAGAACGGGCATTAAAATAATGAACATGCCTAATAAGTACAGTTATGTGCTAAATAATAAAACACTGGGTAAAACTGCCTCTGAAAAGTACCTGGGAGTATTGGTTGACACTAAACTCAACTTTAGTGATCAGTGCCAGGCAGCAGCTGCCAAGGCTAATAAAATATTGGGATGCATCAAGAGAGGTATAGATGCTAAAGATGAGAAGATAGTTTTGCATCTTTATAAATCACTGGTCAGACCACACATGGAATACTGTGTACAGTTTTGGGCACCGGTATATAAGAAGGACACAGCTGCACTGGAGCGGATGCAGAGGAGGGCGACAAAGGTCATTAAGGGAATGGGGGGGGGGGGGGGGGTTACTTTTGCCGGTATAAGATGGATCTTGCATGCCCAAAGCATAGGCGTATGTCATGCCATGGAGAGGCCATAGTACAGTGAAGGATCTGCCCCAAACATGAGGCCACCTTATTGTGGTAGGTTGGTTTACACTATTTGCAAATGTTAACCAAGAGCCTCATAATTTTTCTGGGAATTTTTTTTAGCAGTTGGATGTGCTGCTTTTAACTATTTTTATGTCTGTAGTGGGTCTGTATCTTGCCATTGGGGTGAGCTGTTGCATTTTTCTGTGTTTTTGTGTCTTTGCAATTTCAGCCACAGTAACGTGCTCCTGCCTAGTGTGAATAGTGTTCTAGGAGAGCTGATCAAATTTGCCTTTTATTCTGTGTTCCAGATGGGGGGGAATGGCTGCCTCTACTTGATCGTGCACTCCGCCAATCCCACCCAGGCAGTGCAATTACATTTGCCGGTATAAGATGGATCTTACATGCCCAAAGCATAGGCGTATGTCATGCCATGGAGAGGCCATAGTACAGTGCAGGATCTGCCCCAAACATGAGGCCACCTTATCGTGGTGGTGGTGGTGGGGGGTTACACTATTTGCAAATGGTAACCAAGAGCCTCATTATTTTTGTGGGAATTTTTTTAGCAGTTGGGGGGGGGGGGGTGCTTTGAACTATTTTCCTGTCTGTAGAGGGTCTGTATCTTGCCATTGCGGTGAGCTGTTGCATTTTTCTGTGTTTTATGGAACTCTCTGCCACATTTTAGTCAATGGTTAATTGATTTGCAGGCACACCCAACAGTGCCCACAATTCAATTGTAAAAAGATAACGTTCCTGCAGCCAATACAGCAGTATCAGTTGCAGGAACGTGATGAACGTTGCCCAGCGCTCGGCATTATGACACCGTTCGCTGCACACGCAGTGTGAACATAGCCATACACTGACTGAACGAATATAAGATGATGCAAAATAAGAGTATTTTTGGACTAGTTTGAATTTCTAAACAATGAGTGTCATCAATCAAAGAACAAAAAATAAAACAAAAAAAATTAAAGTGCAAATGTTACCTGGAATTTGTTCTATTTCTACTTTGTGACAGATAACTATTGCAAAGAAGTACTTATCTCTTATCTATTTTTTAAATATAATTTTTTTAATTTATATTAAAGGATTGCTTTAACTCATAACAATTATAGACCAAGATTTAAAAAAGGATGTAAACATACAAAGCAAACCGATAGAAACATATAAAATGATAGTGAGGTTATTGAGCCAGGTTAATTGCTGGTTTTCTGGCAATTAGGCTTTGAAGATGAAATGTTTTCATAGAACTATGTTGTATTGAAATATGTGTCTCAGCGGATGTCAGAGAATAAAAGCACAGCTTGCAGAAGCATGTGACCTGCAAATAGCATTTGTTCTAATGATAAGGAGATCTAACATCTTGTAATTGGTGTAGGTGGCTGCTCTTTTTTGCCTTCAGAAAGTTACCATGGGCATAGCAGCAAAAAATGTGTGAAATCCTGGAAGAATAAAGAATTTCACTGGAAAGATTGAAAGAACAAAGTTGTATACCAGCAAGTAACTATCAGCAGGTTATCCAAATGTAAAATTTTGATAGCTCCCATTGCACACGGGGCACCGAGGAGGAAGGTAAGTTTCTTACCTTCATCCTTGGCGCCATTGCCGTGCTGTTATCAGTGTAATCCTTGGTCCAGAGCACCATTAAGAGCACTGTAATAGGGGGCTATCAACAGGTTACCTTTGTACATTGATAGGCAACGTACAATGGTAGGAAACTTTCATACATAACTATTATTTTATTTGACGGCTTAAAAAAAACAAAAAAAAAACAAATGTTCTTAAAACTGCTCTATTACCGTCCTTATAACACTTTTAGTTTTTGCTTCATGGGGCCGTGTGAGGTGTTATTTTTTTGATAATATTGACATATATATACTATATATGTACTTTCCTACCAAGGTCGACAGTCCAGGTAAGAACAGGCAGGCAGCAAAGGTGCACAATCGCAAAACAGAATAGTAGTCAGAGGTCAGGCAAATAGGACAGGCGGCAGGCGGTGGGGATGGAAGAATACAAGGCAATAGGGACAGAAAACCAAAGGTAACACACAGATAGAAATGCAGGAAGAGCTGGTATGCAGCACAGGGAAGCTATAATGAACAACCAGCAATTCACTGTGATACTGAGAACAACTTATAGGGAACCAGGAGCCTGGTCCAGAATCCAGTTGGAATGGCCTCCTTGTTCCAGAGCGTACACAGCAGATAATAAGGAAACTGGCTGGCTGGAATGTCTGTTGGTCACAGAGATAATCAAAGGAACACAAACCTTAACTCCAAAGAATCCAGAAGAACTCAGTGGGTGTGTCAGATGAAACCAATAAACAAACTTGGACCGAGTTCACACTGGAGCCAAGACAAACACAAAGTAACTGTGTTTAATCCAACAAGAAAGACCAAAAGTCTAGATGGCACTCAATCTCAGGCTGGTTCCGGTATGTGGTGGTGCTCAATTCGAAATAAACATGCTGTATGAACAATGAAGAAAGTATGAAAGGAGGCACTCACCAGCAGTATATTCAGACCATCCAGCTTTTATTGCTGTGCGCAGGGGGAGCGGGGGAGACAAGGTGGGTGACCGCAGTTTTGTGGCTTAGTGCCCTCTCGTTTGTCAAAGCGGCACTAAGCCGCGAAACAGAGGTCACCCACCTTGTCTCCCCCGCTCCCCCTGCGCACAACAATAAAAGCCGGATGGTCTGAATACACTGCTGGTGAGTGCCTCCTTTCATCCTTTATTTATTGTTCATTTAACTGTGTTTAATGTCATGTCATTATATACTCCGGCGGATTCCGGTCTTTACCCAAATAATTGTCTTGTCTTGTCCGCCCAAGCATATAATGGAGCCTGTGTGACAGACGGAAATTCAGGTCGAATCGCAAGGGAGCGAGTGGCGGATTCCGCACAGAGTTTTCAAGAATTTCTCCGTGTGCATATACCCTTAACCAGAAAAAGAAAAATATATAGATTATAATATGGATGTAGCTGTTTGTAAAGACTTAAATCTCTTTTTTCTAATATAAAATTTGCACTGTGCTAAACTTCTGTACACATCATTTAAATATACACTTCCGTACATATCACTCCCGCATTGCTCTGATGTAGGGCTCTGATGCTTCACAGCTTTACAACGACATTTTTCTAGCCAATTGACCTCAAGGCATAAAAGATGTATACCACATGGAGGTCCGCTGTATTTGAAAGGTGCTGCCTCCTACACAGGAAAGGAAAGTATACTGGTAGGTGTTATCTCAATGTCTCAAAGTAAAAAAGACATTCTATTGACCTTTGTTTAGGGATTTATGGCTACGTTTGATGTATGCCCTGGGAATTTCCTAAGCCCATATGCTAAACAAACATAGTGTGAACAGAGCCTAACACTAATATTTTTATTGAGCAAAAACGGAATAACAGTTTTTGAAGATGTTAATGTAAATATAAATAGAAGGAAGCAATTTAAGGTATGTTTATTTTAAGTACTTTATACAGAATGAGCATAATAGTGTATTATTTGATTGTTCTATATTAGGTTATGGTAACTATGACAACAGAGGAATGTGGCTTTTCAGGTCTGACTGGAGAAAGAAGCATTGCAACAATTTAGTCTTAGCTATTAAATTATTTGTGTATCCTCAAGAGGTATAAACATTTTAATGCATATTATTGTGCCATGTATGTGTGTAATGGTGGGAAATAAATACAATTTTTAAGCATCCAGGGCAAAACACACACACACACACACATACAATTTTGTGTTATGGGACACATATCTTTCCGTTATCTCTGGATATATCATTGCAACTGAAAAGAAAACTAAAAAATAAATAGAGCCTTCTAGATGTATTCCTGCGTTGACTCAAATTTAAAGGGTTTACTGTACAAAACAGCAAAAAAGGTCACTTAGCAGCTGCAAAAAGTGTCATAACAAAATGTGAAGCGTCTCAGCATCACTCCTTACCTCTGAATACTATTTTTGTCCAGTATAGAAACACGCTACAAAGTAGCTTTATAGTAAGTGAATGTGTTCCCTTCCCTACAGTGAATTTATCTGAACTTTTAAGAACAGAATAACTTTTTATTTATACAACAGTGAAAATGCACTAAATACAACTTTATCTTTATTTTCTATATTTTTGTGTAATATTAATATTCGGTTTATAACGATTAAAACTGCTGTTCTGATATTGCAATGTGGCTTTTCCATTGAATTCACATTATACTGCATTAGTTAATTAGACTTTATGATTTTTTGTACGGATATTGTGGACTGATTTGCAATCCACCAAGGCTAGTTCTACACTAGTTTAGTATAATACTTGATAGTAAAAAAGCAGTGCAGATAAATAACAATAATCTATTAGCTAGATAAGGATCCAAACAGCTAAAGCTTAGGCTATGTTCACACTTGAGATTGTGTCCTGCTCTTTTGTTTATGAAAGGATCAGAACTGATGAAAAAGACTAATTCAAAAATACACATTGTCATCAGTTTTTTTCATCATCACTGTCATCTGCTGTCATCTGTTTTTGATCACTGAGTCACTGAGACGAGAGGTGGAAAAAATGGATGCGACAGATGACAATGGTTGTCATCCATCACATGTACTTTTTCATTCATCATCCCACTGACTTGCCATCCGACCATTGAATGGAGAAAAATGATAAAAAAGAAACATATGTTTTTCTGATTTACAGGAAAACACTGTATGCTGCATTACTGGTTATCACAATGGATGACGATAGACGCCTTTTGTAAAACTATAAAGTCGCACAAAATCCCATTAAAATCCCTTTTCCTGTTCTCTGCAGTACCAAGTAAGCCCCTCAGCACAATTTTGTTAACACAACCTCTGACCAACAATAACTTACAAAGACAGTGGTCCTATATAGGAATAAGAAAGGGAGTGAGAGAAAGGCACTGTGGGTCGATGAGCTGCATCACAACCTACTTTCAGCCACACAATGCATTGCGTATCTCAGATTCAGGCTCGAGCAAGGGAAATCTATCAGCTCTGTTTGCAATGGAAAGGAGCAATCCTAATAGGCAAAAATTGTGTATACAATTATACAATTGTGTATACTTGATGTGCTCCTACATTAACCCCTTAAGGACAGAGCCTGAAATGGCCTTAATGACAGAGACACATTTTATGAATATGACCAGTGTCACTTTATTCATTAATAACTTCAGGATGCTTTTACCTATCCGGCTGATTCTGAGACTGTTTTCTCGTGACATATTGTTCTTTAAATTTCTGGAATATTGGAGTCTATACTCATAACGAATCTTTATGAAAAAAAAAACAAATAACGTGAAAAAATGTGAAAAAAATGCATTTTTCCAACTTTGAAACGTTTTTGCTTATACAGAAAGTGGTTATACCACATAAATTATATATTAAATAGCATTGGCAACATTTCTACTTTATGTTGGCGGCATTTATTAAACGATCTTTCATTTTTTTTAGACAATAGAAAGCTTAAAACATTAGCAGCAAATTTCCAAATTTTCCGTAAAATTTCAAAATCAGAAATTTTTAGGGACCTGTTCAGGTTTAAAGTTTAATTGAGGGGCCTGTATGTTAGAAAGCCCCACAAAGCACCCCATTTCAGAAACTGCACCCCCACACTCTGCAAAAGCACATCCTGAAAGTGTTTTAACCCTTTAGGAGAGTCACAGAAATAAAAGCTAAGTGTGTAAGAAATGTGAAAATTTTAAATTTCTGTACAGAGATTTTATTGTAATCCAATATTTTTCATAATTATAAACCTATTACCAGAGAAATGCACCCCAATATTGATTGCTCCGTTTCTGCAGTTTATAGAAATACCCCATATGTGGCCCTATTGCGCTATTTGACGCAACCACAAGCCTCAGATATAAAGGAGTGCCTAGTGAATTTTAATGTCTCTGTTACATTTGTAATACAAGAAACAGATTGCTGAACTCAGGGAGAACAGCCAAACGATAACACTGCCGGCTGCTAGTGAAAGCGCTCAATGCAGTAAAGTCCTAGGTGCATTGCCCCCTGGGAAACATGAGTATGCCAAAGTGGAGTCCGTGGAGCCTCACTGAAGAGTCTCAAAACACAGGACTAGCCAGATATCCCTCCGGGAAGGACCCAGCCAAGTGGCAGCTCCCGTTAGGAAACCACCAAATCCACCATATTAAGTGGCCCTATAAGTCAGTGGAATTGCAAGGGATAAACCAAGGCTAGGTAACCATCCATTTTCCGAACAATATGGCGTGAAAAAAGAAAAATTTATGTTTTACACTAAAACGTTGTTCTAGCCTTCAATTTTTCATTTTCTTAAAGGGATAAGAGGAAAAAAAAGACAGAAAATGTGTAGCGCAGTTTCTCCCGAGTACGAAAATACCCCACATGTGGCGATAAAGCGCCAAGGAGGCGCAGGACGAGCCTCCAAAGGGAAGAAGCGCCAATTGGCTTTTGGAAGCTGAATTTCACTGGAAAGGATTTCAAGGGCCATGTCGCATTTACAGAGCCCTCGTGCTGCCAAGACACTGGAAACCCCCACAAGTGACCCCATTCTGGAAACTACACCCCTCAAGGAATCTAACAAGGGGTTCAGTGAGCATATGGACCCCACTGGTGAAAGGCACAAATGTGGAATAATGTGAAGTGAAAGGGAATATTTTAATTTTTGTCACTTTCATGGCACAAATGTGCCCGTCATTACGGGGTCAATATCCTCACTGCACCCCTTGTTAGATTCCTTGAGGGGTGTATTTTCCAGAATGGGGTCACTTGTGGGGGGATTTCCAGTGTTTTGGCAGCACGAGGGCTTTGTAAATGCGACATAGCAATCATCATCTATTCTAGCCAAATCCAACCTCCAAAATCCAAATGGCGCTCCTTCCCTTCGGAGGCTTGCCCTGCGCCCACATGGCGCTTTATGTCCACATGTGAGGTATTTATGGACTCAGGGGAAATTGCTCTACACATTTTGTTTTTTTCTTCTTTTAACCCCTTGTGAAAATGATAAATTCAAGGTTAAACCAACATTATAGTGTAAAAAATGTAATATTTCATTTTCACGCCACATTGTTCCACATTTGTGCCTATCACCAGTGGGGTACATATGCTCACTACACCCCTTGTTACATTCCTTGAGGGGTGTAGTTTCCATAATGAGGTCACTTGTGGGGGGTTTCAACTGTCTTGGCAACACAGGGGCCTTTTGAATGCAACATTGCCCCTCGAAATCCATTCCATCCAAATCCAGCCTTCAAAAACCAAATGGCGCTCCTTCCTTTTGGAGGCTTACCCTGCACCCGCATGGCGCTTTGTGTCCACATGTAAGGGTATTTCCGTACTCAGGGGAAATTGCGCTACACATTTAGTGTTTTTTTTTATCTTTTAGCCCCTTGTGAAAATGAAAAAATCATGACAAGATTAATGATTTAGAGTAAAAATTTTACAAAAATTACACTAAATGTTGGTCTAGCCTTGATTTTTTTCCATTTCCACAAGGATTTAAAAAAGAAAATGAACACAAAACGTGTAGGGTATTTTCCCCTGAGTACGAAAATACCCCACATGTGGGCATATTGTGCCATATGGGCACAGGGCAAGCCACCAAAGGGACAGCGCCATTTAGAGGTTAAAATGGAGGATGGAGGCCATGTTGCAATTACAAAGCTCCTGTGCTGCCAGGACAGTAGAAACCCCCGACAATTGACCCCATTCTGGAAACTACACCCCATAAGGAATCTAACAAGGGGTGCAGTGAGCATATGGACCCCACTGGTGACGGGCACTTACGTAGAACATGTGCCGAGAAAATAAAAAATACCATTTTTTTCATTTTCACGTCCCAAATGTGGCCGTCACCAGGGGGCCATATCCCCGCTGCCCCCCTTGTTAGATTCCTTATGGGGTGTAGTTTCCAGAATGGGGTCATTTGTGGGGGGTTTCTACTGTCCTGGCCGCACAGAGGCTTTGTAATTGCATCATGGCATCCTCTAATGGGAATGGCGGCCATACCTATTTAGCTGGGGAAAAGGGACCATTCTAATTTATTTGGGGGTATTAGGCCAATTATTAGTTTATAAGGTTGAAAATGACAGGTTTTCATCAAACTCAATCTGTGTTGATCCAGAGGAAGGCAAAAAACCCTCGTAAGGCAGACAACAGTAGCCTCATCACAGGGGAAAAATTCCTTCCAGACTCCATAATGGCGATCAGAATAATCCCTGGATCAACGTGATCAGGACAGGTGTCACACTGGAAAATGGTGTCCTTCCTGATCCCCCTGTTACGCCACACTCTGCACTTCTTCTGGGGTCTCCCTTTCTCCAGTGTGGGGGACGTCACCAGGAGAATGTTGTCCTGGTGCGATACGGGGTCCCACATATCCAGAAACGCTGGGTCCGCTCCATGGCTGCTAAACAATTTATTCTGGCATGTGGCCATTTTTTGTGATAAATGCGGCACATGCAGAGGCCATGTCTTTCTATTTCTAAATGTGGCTGTGCCGATTGCCCTGTCCTCTTCCTACCTCTCGGGTGAGAGCAGCAATGATGATATTTGTAAGTTTTTGTGCAAATATCTGTGTTTGTGCAAGTTTTTGCTCGCTGCACCACCTGTACTGGTGTATTACCCCCTTAGAATACTATGAACAGATCCTAAAAACAAATACATAAGTCAAGAGAGTCTTCCATCGTTCTATTGCTTTTTAGATAATGATCTACCCATACCTCTCTCAAGCGTTCAATGAGGCTATGATAAGTGCTCCCTTTCTACAGCAAATTCCTATGGCCCATAATAAAAAAAACTTCCATAAACCATTAATAAGAATAAAAAGCCTTGTAATATATCCCATTACATAATATGCTTCTTTTCCTCTCCCATCTTCCTAATTGTTCACTCACTCAGAAATTGCTGATATAATCCACACAGCATGAAGGAAAATGATTTTTAACATCGCCAAGACAATGTTCACAACACATTTTGACCATTTTGAACTTCAGAATTCTGAATTGATGTTAGGCAAAATCTGCCTCAGAAATCCACACCTCCCCCCCTCCCCTTTTCTACTGATAAGGACGAAAATCAAATTATTTGTAAGCTGAAAACAATTTTAAAACTTTTACGTGGTTTCATTTTTATGTTGTTCACTATACAGTTAAACTGACATGTTTATTTGGTGGGTCAATTAGAACGTATATTCTTTTTGTTTTATGCTACTAGCTTTTGAACTGTTTAAACTTTTTTTTTTTTTTTTTTAAGAAACAAAATGCTTTAGAGCCTTCCATATAAATTGTTAATTTATATATATTTTTGTTTATGGAACTGTGGGAGGGCTTGTTTTTTTTTTTTTGTAAGATCAGTATGAGCAACAATTAGTAATTCTGGAATTTTTCATTATTTTTCTTTACATTGTTCATTATTTGGGATCAATAACATTACACTTGCCATCTGCAACCATCTGTATGTCATAGTGAGCATTAAAGAGGCACTGTTTACAAATTATTATTTTTTTAGGTTTTCTATCTTTTAACCCTTTCTGGACCAGGACCGTTTTTGTGTTTTCGTTTTTTTCTTTGCGTCACTAATTGTACTTTGCAATTAGAGGCTGAATTTTTGCATAAAATATGCTGCGAAACTAGAAAAAAATTATATGCGCGGTGAAATTAAAAAAAAAAAACTTCTTTGGGGGGGATTAGTTTTTACGCCGTGTGTCCTATGGAATATATTGTTATATATGTTCCTCAAGTTGGTACTATTAAAACGATATGTAACATGTATAACTTTTATTTTATCTGATAGCTTGTGAAAAATTCAAACCATTGTTAACAAATATATGTTCCTAAAAATCGCTTTATTCCCAGGCTGGTCTATGGGGCTGTGTGAGGTGTCATTTTTTGTGCCATGATGTGTTCTTTCTATACCTTGATTGCACATATGCGACTTTTTGATCGCTTTTTATTATAATTTTTCTGGTATTGATGCGACCAAAAGTGCGCAATTTTGCACTTTGGGATTTTTTTTTTGTGCTTACACCGTTTACTGTGCGAGATCAGGAATGTGATTAATTAATAGTTAGGGCGATTACGCACAAAGCGATACCAAACATGTTTTTTTATTTATTTTTATTTATAACATGGAAAAAGGGGGGTGATTCAAACTTTTATTAGGGGAGGGGGCTTTTATTTAATAATAACACTTTTTTTATACATATACTAGAAGCCTCCCTAGGGGAATTCTAGTATATGCACACTGATCTCTCATAGAGATCTATGCTGTATAGAATATACAGCATAAATCGATGAGATCAGTTTTCTATTGCTTTTGGCTGCTGCAGCCAAAAGCAATAGAATGCCGAGCCTCAATCAGCGCCATTACGGCACAGACCCCGGCCGGCACCAGAAGCGGAGATCGCTTCTCCGTAACAACTATCGCCCCTCTAAACCACCAGGGAACAGCTGCAGTAAGTCTTCAGATGCAGCTGTCAACTTTGACAGCTGCATCTGAAGACGTAATTAGCGGGCACGGCAATCGGACCGTTCTAAAAGCCATGGTCCCGGGCTACATGAGGGGTTGCTGCACGGTCCTGCTCTGAACTCCCCTACCCGCGCGAGGATGTACAGTTACGTCCTCGTGCGGGAAGGGGTTAATCAACATTAAACATATGGCCACCAAGTGTCTCCCTTGACTCTACATGTGTACAGCTGTTGCGTGTCCACATTTAGTAGCAGAGAATCCTGGGGATGCTCACATTGTATGGTCATATGTATATGTTTCTGCTGTTCTCCGTACAGCAGATATAAGATGTCAGGCCTACCTGCTGTGCTGTCCTTCCCGATCCTGTGAACTGCAATCTTGTTCATGATATGACTGTGTGACATGCACATCACTTACCATCCTCCTCCGTGCATGTGGAGGACAACGTAACGTGCATTTCACATGGTCCTCCATGCATGACCTTCTCATGGACAGGAGCGTTATTTACAGGATTGGGAAGGATGGCAAAGCACAGTGGCATGGGGGCTTCTATCTGTATATGATGATACACATGTTACAAAAGTATAAGATATGAGATTATATCTGTCTATGCAGCTGTTTACAAAAAGAATCTATATAGAAGAGGTGGGAAGAAGACAGCAAAAGTAGAAGATTGACTGCTATAATATCTACTATACACAATTTACATGGAATGGGATACTCTGCCCCTTTTTCTACTTCTTTACATATAAGTCTAAGCGGCAGCATTAATGACATTATATAGCAGTAAGGACCAGTGTAAGGGGCAGGTGATAAGCCGCTTAGCCAACCCCTGGTCACATTGATGTCCCGTCTTCAGTGCTGGAGAAACTCTGTGAGGAAGTAAGAGGGGAAAGAAAGAGGAATACTATTGATTTATGAAAAGGTATTAATAATTAAATGTAGACTTTAAGGTGTTTATAATAATATTAGCCCTATAAGCCCCATATTCATTCACCCAGATATACAGTTCATAAGAATAAGAATTGATTCTCCTAGGGACCAATGCAGAAAATGCACTTGATACTGCAGGGTTAACTAGCCATTTATGAGAGGAGCTGTACTATACAGTACAACTTCTAAACTGGTTAATTTCATGTATGTACACTGTAAGGTCAAAATTGCGATCAATGGATTGTTCTCATCTTCCTTTTCAATTTCTGAAGGTAAGAGACAGGGTTATCCCTGACCTTTACTATTTGTGCTTACTACTGAAACATTACAGCAGAAAACAGGCAATTCACTCTGATACAAGAGATTAAGTGTGAGAGGGCAGAACGTAAATTTACTGCTCACACAGATGATGTGCACATTATCATTTCTAACCAGCCCCATCTAAAGTCCCTATTGGAATAGGTCTTTAAAATAGGTCTTAAAAAAGTTATGAAGAAATCTAAAGCAAATCTTACTTTTGTTCTTATCCCCCTTTGTTTAGACAAACTCCGTATAATCTCAAATAGAGAACACAAAAAGTGATAAACAACTAAGGGCCATATTACACCAAACGATTACCAGACATACTAGCAATAACAACCGCGTCAGTCTGCTGCACGTTGCTCCAAGCAAAAGGAGTGGCAGCAGCAGAAAGCTGCCGACTTCAATGGGCCACCCAGACAGACCCTCCTCCAGATCCCTGAAGACCCCAAAATCACCCCCGCTTCTCACGCTCACTGTCTGTGTGTGTAGTAGTTTTATTGGCACATATATATCAAAGATAAAACATCACACTAAAATAAATAAACTAATAAACTAATAAACTAATAAACCTAATTGCATGAAGCGGTAAGTGTCGGGAAAATTCTTGGATCTACGCTATTACTATCTACGTGCACAACCACGCAGGAAGTGCCGACATCCTAGCTGACTCTGTGTGTGTAATAGCACAGACACTGAGCAGGGCATGAGGAGGAAGCTTCCTTGTCTAGATTGTGATGTGTAATATGGGCTTAAGGGTAGCCTCAGGCGCAAATTGTATATAACAGGTGTATAATAAAAATGATAGTGAGTGTGTATCTAAGTAGATAGACCCAAAGAAAGTTGGTAATCACAATATGCACTCCATATCACAAACAGGGCAGAACAATCTCAGTAATGCACATAATAAATGAAAACATATAGTGGAAAATAGCTAGAAGAACCTGCATGTATCACCAACAATCCAGAACACAACAAACTATGCACAACTGGCCAATCCGTCAGCTTGTTAAAACCACAAAAAGCCTGCCGCCCTTGCCAGTGTGTAAGCTGAAACTCTAGCTTCCTGGGAAATTGGAGTGGAAAAGTCTGGAGGAGAATCTCCAGAGACAGTCCACAGCAGAGGTGGTCAGTTAATAGTCTATGTGTTTTTGGCACATACAAGTTCCTAGTATGCCATGTTTTCATCCTCCATGACCACAGCTCATTGAGTAATTTTGTCACTTGGATTTTTGGCTGAAGTTTCCTGTGGAGCTCGCTGCCAGCTGGAGTGTGCCTACACAGTGTAACTCTGCACACTTGTTCTTCCCTTATGTAGATTCTCCCCTGGACCTTACTGCTCCAGTTACCCATTTTACTGCCCACTTATTGCCCTAGTGTCAGAACTTACTTACCTGGTCAGCCTGCAAGGCGTAATATGCTGGCTGTGCCCGCGTGCGGGTGACCAGTCACTTGCCAGGTGGTGATGAGTGACATCACTACAGTGGTGGTTGGTCAAGATATAGCACAGCCAGATGGTAGATTGTTGTGACGCCAGTGCCAATGGGGCACACAGGTAAGGAGGTACACCTACTTTTATTTTAAGGTGGCAGGCTATATCTTTCCCCCTGTGGTCGGTGACCTGCCTAGCTATGAGGGGGTCCCTTTAGGTTCTTATCACAGTGGTCCAGAATGGAGTTGCTGATCCACCTGGACCAGGGGCGTAGCTAGGGGTTCAGCCTAGGGGGGGCGAGTGAGTCTGAGTGGGCCCCCAACCAACCTTACCCATAGGGAACCTCAGCAGATGACAAGGCTTTCTGAATAATAAAGGGAATATTCTTCTACATTACTCATAGTGGATAAGGATAAAGAGCAATAAAGGATAAAGGATTAAAGTGCTTCTTCCACAGACAGCACCACTCTTGTCCTCAGTTTGTGTGTGGTATTCGACTGAAGTGAATAGTGCCAAAATGTAATACCACACACAACCTAAGAGCAGAAGTGGTGCTGTTTTGGAAGAAAGCAACTGTGGTTTTTTTCTTAATTCTGGAGAACCCTTTTAACCAGATTATCTTTGCCTAAAAATAATAGTGGTATAGGTAATAAGTTTTTAGACATTAAGGCTATGTTCACACTGCGTATGAGTCCGGACACATTTTATACGCCGGCGTACATGTGCGGCTGAAACTACGGGCGTGGGAAAAATAGACATGCGGCCGGATAAGTACGAACCGCGAACATACGCCCATAGCAGAGTTATGCTTCCCTAGCTTGTTTTGAAGCAATCTAAAACAGGTCATTTACTTGGAAATCTTCGCCCAGCCCAATAAAACACACAGAACCTTTTGGATCGAAAAATCAAGTTCAATTTGGCTGAAATAAGTACTCCGTACGGGACCGCATGGAAATCCACGGCCGTGAGTTGGAACAGTTCCGGCCGCAAACAATGGTCTTGTTCATTTTTTACGGAGCCATATACGATCCGGCCGTAAGCTCATACGTAGTGTGCATTGTGCGGGCGTATATCGTATACTTTCAAGCGAACACATCAACCTCAAAACTACGTGCATATATTCGAGGTTCGCACTACGGCTGGAAACATACGCAGTGTGAACATAGCCTCAAAGGGGTGAGCTGGTTGTGATCATACATGTACAATCCAAGATATGTGATGAGCTGCTAGATATCAATTTCCTATCTATCTCCTATCTATTTATCTATCTCTCTCCTATCTATCTATCTATCACATTACAGGAGGAGAATAAGAGGACAATAATCACGTCCTTCATGCACCAGCATCTTCTCCCGTTCTCAGCCCCGCCCCCTCATGACATCACCACAGGTCCTTCATCCACAAGAATCCTCTCCATTTCTCAGCCCCGCCCCCTTATGACGTCACCACAGGTCCTTCCTCATCGCTCTGCAGGCTGTCTGCAAAAGAAATAGCTTTTGCAGACAGCATTAAGCCTCAGAGACCTCAGTGGGCCCCTGCCAGTGTGGGCCCAGGAGTCACTGCCCCCATGCCCCCCCCTAATTTTGCTTATGACCTGGACTATTGGTACTGCCACCCACAGAAAGGGGAGATGACCCAAGAATGGAGTAGTCACTGTATAGGAATCAGAACAATAATCAGTCCTGTTGTCATAAATAAAATTTTCTTTACTGTGAGAACACTTTGTACAATAGCTGGTCATAGACCATAGACGTGACAGAACAGAATCTGCACTAAGAGCCTTTGGAGTGGAAGAGCTGAGCTGACTTGGTTGTGTGTTGAGAAGTAGAGTGAGCTGAGAACAGTAGTGGAGAGGAGTTTGTGCTGAAAGTCCCAACCCAGGGTAGAAGTGTGCTCTGCCAGAACTTTAGAAGAAGTAGAATTATTATTACTATTATTATTATTATTATTATTTATAAAGCGCACTTAATTCCAGAGCGCTATACAGGCGACAGAGGTAACAAACAAGAACATTACAAAATCAAAACACATTACATGAAGGCAGATGGCAGACTGATACATGGGGAAGAGGACCCTGCCCGCGAGGGCTTACAATCTATAAATACAGAAGAATACTTGAAAATAGAAGTATACTTGTGCCCGTGTTTTGACCTTGGTTATCGTTATACCACCTGTTGCCCTACAGTGTCGGGTGACCCGTCCTATTAGGTGACACAAGCCACAGACCTTGTAACCTGAGTTAAGCAAAGCAGCCAAGATTACTGGGTTGTTCCTGCGCTGTGAGATAGAGTACCTAGGCTTTTAGCAACTTTGCTCTGTCTGGATCAGTTCCTCTTGTTTCAGGATACTTTTCTGCACATTTAGAGGTGTTCACAGCATGGGTTGGGGAGTTCTCTGACTTGTCCTCTCTCAAGTAGTTTAGCACTTAATAGTTGGACCAAAGATAGCATCTAAAATAAAAGTCTCTCTGTCTCCCATATGCGTCCGTCCAATACCATGCTCCTGACTAGACTACATTGGACTGGTCTTCTGTCCCTGACAGGGGACCTGGCATAAGCCAGGGCCCAGCTTGAATACAGCAGGAACTGTCCTGTCTTGTTTCCTCACTGCACAGGAACCTGACTAAGACTGACTTAAACTTCCTCTCCCCATATGACAACCTTCTACATGGCATGTAATGTCCCCTGTGAGTGGTGGAGAAGAAAGTGTAAGGAGAAAGGAGGACAGAGAGTGAAAGGAAAGAACAGCTCTCATTGGTGCACAGATCCAGGTGGTACAGAAAAAAAAAAAAAAAAAGTAACCCATTAGTAACTACAGCTGTGCAATACATATACAATACTGACATCTAGTGGCAGAAAATAAAATAACTTCTAAATACTCCAGCATAACTTAAAGTGTCACTGTCGTGAATTTTTTTTTTGCAGAAATCAATAGTCCATGCGATTTTAAGAAACTTTGTAATTGGGTTTATTATCCGAAAAATGCATTTTTATCATTAAAAAGCAGTTTGAAGCTCTCCCCCCTGTCTTCATTGTTCTCCTATGGAGAGAGCTAAAGAAAAGACCAAAACAGGACAACAAAGAGTTAATCTACAAATCCCTCACCCGTTATCTGTTCTGACCATCACCAGTGACCTGTCTGAGCTCGGATTACAGCTGTCACCCAGCTCCGTGCCTGTAATCCTCTGTTATCTGCTTTCTGCTGCCAGCTAACTCCCTCCTTCCTCCTCCCCCCTCCCCTCTCCCTAGAGCAGACAGGGTACGTCTCCTGCAACAAGTCACAATTTTCTGATTTTTCAGAGTGGATGAAAAAGAGGAAGGAGGGGGGGACCTGGGAAAAGGCTTTTTACATGCAGATAATGGCAGATTTGGCTAATAAACCCAATTACAAAGTTTCTTAAAATCGCCTGGACTATTGATTTCTGCAAAAAAAAAAAATACGACAGTGACTCTTTAAGCTGACTAAATAACTTTTTGGACAGGTGTATTAAAACACAAAAAGAAAAGGAAAAGAACCACAGTGGTGGGACACCACAGTAACATTCTGCAGCTATGAAGTTTCACCAAGCTCATAAATTGCCTAGCTGTAAAATGTATGTTCTGTTTTGGATTGTTGGTGATACATGCAGGTTTTCTAAAAAATTGTCCATAAGGGGTTGTAATTTAATACATGCATTATACAGTATGTTCTTTACAAGTCCACTGAGGTTTGTTGTCCTATTGTTTTTCCCTATTTGTGGTATGGAGTGCATATTGTGATTATCAACTTTCTATCCCAAATATTCTTCATACTAAGAGATGGAATTTAACTAAGAGGGAATTTTCAAGTCTGAAATAGATATATTCTTTTATATGTGATGAGATTATCCATATGTAAAAAAAAAGTTAATACTTGTGGACTCAGTGAACTCAGTGAGACACAAGAATATTTTTTTCTTTGTCTTTTCCCTCTCATAATGATCTCCAATAAAATTAGACTAATATGAGTTTCTTGACAGCTAAGGGATTACTGTCCACTACTTAAAAATCCACTTTCCCATGTATTCCAATGAGTAGAAAAAGTTGATAACCTTTTCTGACTAGTGGGACTTGCATATTAGGAATAAGAAACCACATTGAATTCCACAATGGGATTCCACAATTCCACAGTCCAACTCCATTGGACTACCCCAATATTTTTATATTGAAACGTACCTGCAGATTTGAATTATTTTGAGGATGAATAATTGAATTTAAAATAAGCTTAAAAATCTATTTTGGAGTAGAACATGACAGAGACCTTTCCAGATACTGTGTATGCTAGCAAGGACTCAAACTCCCTCATCCACCCTGTTAGTCTGATTAGTGGAGTGTTGGCTTGCTGGAGTGTCAGAGCAGTGGAGCCCTGGATAAGTGCAGAGTCTGATTAGTGGAGAGTGGGATTATTAGAGAGTCTTATGCTGGGTTTACACGGAAACGATTATCGTGCGAATTTTCATGATAACGATCGAATTCGAACGATAATCTTACGTGTAAACGCGGCGAACGATCGAACGACGAGCGAGAAATCGTTCATTTTGATCTTTTAACAGGTTGTTAAATTGTCGTTCGTCGTACGCTAAAAATTTGCCGATCGTTCCGTGTAAACCGTCGTCCCGCGATAGTCCGTCCGTCCGCCGCCCGCAGGCCTGCCCGCCGCCTGGCCCCCCGCTCATCCCCCTGCGACGCAGCTCCCTGCGCCGGCTCAATCGCCACCCCGCCGCCGCCGCCCCTCTGATCACCGCCGCCGCCGCTCCGATCGCCACCCCCGCCGTCGCCGCTCTGATGACCACCCACGCCGCCGCTGCTCCGATCGCCCACGCCGCTCCGATCACCCCCGCCGGCCCGGCCGCGACCATACTTTACCTGCTCCGCGTAGCAGGTTTTTCAAATCCCCGCCTCCGCTCTTCAGTGCACAGATTGGCTGAAGAGGGGAGCCGGGAATTTCAAACGGCTCCTTTTCAGCCAATCAGTGCTCCTCTTCAGCGGGGGGGGGGGGGGGGGGGGGGGGGGATAGGAGCGGCGGCGGCGGGGGTGGCGATCGAAGCGGCAGGAGGGGGCAATCGGAGAGGCGGGGGTGGAGATCGGAGCGGCGGGGGTGGCGATCGGGGCGGCGGGGGTGGCGCAGGGGGCTGCTGTTGAGCGGGGGGCCGGGCCGATCGCAAAACGATTTTTCCGTACAATATATCGTACCGTCTAAACGCTGATTGTTATTAAAAAAAAAACGTTACCTCGAAATCGTTAATCGTGCGATCGGGCCAATAATCGCCTTGTGTAAACTTAGCATTATTAGTGGCTTGTCGGATTACTGGAGCTCCGTATTACTGGAGTTTTGAGGAATTATTGAAGAGTCTGGTTAGTGGAGTGTCGAATTACTGGAGTTCCTGTTTAAAAGAGTTCCAGATTAGTGTAGAGTCGGATTATTGGAGTGTCAGGTCACAGGAGAGTGGAGTTATTGGAGAGTCAGATTGTAGGAGAGACGGATACTGTAAATCTGTACTGTGATATAAATCCCATGTTAAATAAATAATACACAACACATTCAAATCCCTATCAAACCCCTTCAACCCCTTTACAATAAAGCATTTAAAGTGAATGTATCATCAGGCCCAGACTGAAGCACTAGAGGCGGGCTGACCCATCCCCAGTGGGAGGAAACCCCCACCCCTCTATAATCTGGCTCCATTGATTCTAATGGAGCCATGTCATAGAGGGTCAGGGGTTTACTACCACTGGGGGGGAATCGGGCCGCCTGCAGTGCTTCAGTCCGGGAATGATGGTACATTCACTTTAAACCCTTCCCACAGTGACCCCCCCCCCCCCCTCATTAGGTTACATCAGCGGTGTGTTGCTTCTAGTGAGGTTTGAGTAGTGGCAAAATATATTTATAGATTGTGCAAAGTTCCAGCTCCACGTAAGCCAGTAGCCAATTCCGGGGACATTGATCAGAAGGGTCATCCCCGATTAGTGTCACCACCATTTCATGGCGAGGGTAAGACACTTCCTCTGCCCTATCTCCTGTGGTGTCTCAGACACAAGTTAGCAGACAAGGTAGAACTTGTCCTGCTCTGTGGATTTTTCCTTAAAAACTGCCCTTGCAATGTGAGTGCACACACTCACCACATTCGTTTGACAATTTTTCTGAACCTGCTGCATTATGAGAGTATGTGTACAGTACACACAGGCACTGAAGTGGACTGGAATGTTAGTGCTGGACCGAGTGAGGTGAGTATAGGGTAGTAGCACACAGCAGACTTCAGTGAGGTGTTAAAATAACAAAAAATAAATATTTTTAACCAATTGCAGACCGCATGAATAAATCATATTCCACGTTTAGTTTTATATGACCGGAAATCCAATGGGAATTATTGTATGGAATATCTACCAATAGGGGGTTTAATAAGAGGCATTCATTAATAGGGGAAATACGAGCTGCATGTCATTTCATAAATGTGCCAGACTTTGCAGTTTTCAGCTTTAATTAGTATACAGAATGGAGTTGGGAGGTATACAGTGATTATTGGACACATACACGCTGATCTGCCAGGTCTAGCATTTTCTGCTTCCTACTGTTATAAATTGGCCCTTAAGCATTAGCAGTATGTCTATTTATTTCTACCGGTAAATATAGGCTGAGCTGTCAAATATTGTTGAAGGGTTAAGCTTTTCTATAGTTCTTGTGCCTAATAGAAACATTCATAAACTATTGCTACTACCTTCTTCAATGTCACACTTTATTTACACATTATAGGCCCTAATTTATCAAAACTAACTAAAGTTCTGTTCCCATGCTGTGTTTTTCTGCTACAGCCACAGTACCCCTGGGTTTCTACCACAGATTTTTTAAAGTTCTTGGGTCCAATAGAACAGTGCTTCTCAAACTTTGAGGCAGGCCTCATCAGTGAGGTGCCCCCTAGTTGTTGGTGAAGCACAGCTGGGGAGGCAGTATTCTGATCTTTATGATTGTTGTTTTGATGCCCCATCATGTGACTTGTTTGATCATGTGACATGACGCCGCTGATGCCTGTTATCATATATATCTTGTTGCGCAGTATACTCCCAATGTGGCAGCGTTAGATAATGTGGTTGGTCATGTGACCGCTATACTCCGGACTGTTATTTGGACGGTTGTTAGCGATGTTGCAGTGTGCCGCACGGCTGTGTGGCATTACTCCACCTTCCCTCATCATGTCTGCAATAATGCCATTCTAGTGGGTATTTTTGCATATAAATACAGGCACTGTTACCATCATCATTTACACCTGACGAAACTGCCTGTTAGCTGCGCAATGCGCCAGGTCTTGGCACTCCCTTGGGGTCTATTGATGCATACACCATAGGTTGTATTTGGCAATTACACCAGACTGGCATATATTTATATACTGTACTGGTGTATTATGTGATACCTGTGTATGCATTGAAAGGTATTCCTTTTTTGACATCTGTATGCGCCTAGCTGTATACACCTTCCCAGGTAGTTGTTTGCACACTTTATCTCAGGTGCAATATGGACATGGATTAAACCTTTTAAGGGCATGGTAGATTTTTGCCTTAAGGACCAAGGTAATCTATTTTTGCATTTTAATTTTTAATCCTTGTCTCCTTAACCTTCTAATGGCCTTCTAAGAGCCCCAGTACTTTTATTTTTCCACCTACGGGGTTGTTTGGAGTGTAATTTTTTGTGCTACAATTTTTAGTTTTTATGCATTCATATTTTATTCTATTCTAATCTCTGTGCCAGTCAAATTAGTTTCTGATCATGTGTTTGTTGTGAGGATCAGGGGGGCGGTCCAATCACATTTTGGACCGGACTCCTGACCTCCTATATAAAGTTTCCAGTGTTTTCTATATCCTTATCTGCTTTGTTATATGGTTTCCTGACCTCGGCAATTATCACCTGACTACTCTTTGAATTCTGACTTTGTACTTTGCTGCCCATTGATTTGGATTGTCCACTAACCCTTATCTGTAAGTTTGTCTTGTGTTTTGTGTTTTTTGTGTATCGCAAGATAGGCACTGTCGCCCAGTTGCCTGCAGTCACCTAGGGTTGCCTGAGGCAAGTAAGCAGGAACAATGGGCGGGGACGAGTTCAGAGTTCACCGCCTGTGTCAGGAACCGGACAGCAGGACAAGACAAGACAGTGAGCCCTAAGCTCAGCCTCGCCCACTGTCCTCTACCTACTTGCCACAATCCAGCCTAAGATGGCGGCGAGCAACTTGGCGGTGGTCCCTGCACTGGCTAGGTGGGACACAAAGACAAGACAGACAGACAAAACACAATGAAGAATAGTCAACAGCCCGGGTCACAACAATCGGGCAGCAAAAGTACAAAATCACAATCCTATAAACGTAGTCAAAGTCCAGGCAAAATAGTCAAGGGCAGGCGGCAAGCAAGGGAGGTCAAGGAATAAGGCAAAGATCAGGGATAACAAATACACAGAAGATACAAGCAGGCAGATACAAGTCAATAACCAGCAATAAGTGCACAGACTGAGGTTTGTTATATAGGAGGCCAGGGCTCTGGTCCAGAACGTAATTGGACCATCCCCCTGATCTCCAAGCACAGACAGCTGAGAACAAGACAGATCCACTGGCAGGATGACCTGTCAGTCACAGCAGAACCAGAACACAGATTAACCATGACATGGCCAGACAGAACTCAGCAGGTGAAGTCGGGTTTGTCTCCCAACCCAGGTGAGCAATAAACCAGAGTTCACACACAGCAAAACAAAACACATAAAACAGGATACAAGAAAATCAGTGCCTTCTCGGCCGAACAGCACATAATCGCACAAGCGCATAATGCTCCGCAGAGATACCATCCTGACAGCCTGTGTCCACCCCGCTCCTTCCCTGACTGTACTCCACCTTCTGTATTGTAATATTTTTTAAATATTTTTTTAATCCTGGTGAGTTTTTCATCTTTCAGTTTATGCTGTTTACCATATGGGAACAATACTGTAATAATTTATTGGATTGGACAATAGCACAATTGCTAAAGATGACAGTCATGACTCCTAAAAGATGCCAATGAAAAATGGAAATGCAAAAATGAACATTGGTCTTGTCCCTAAGGGGTTAATAATAAGTTGGTGGCCAGATGGCCTGTGTTTCTTCAGTACTGTTAATTTGTGGTCTACTTTAGAAGAAAATAAAACTCTTCTTGTGTGCCAAAAGTGCCAGAAGATGGCAATCCAATTATCTAATCCTGTTCCACTCTTTTTTAACAGCAGTTAGTCCTGCTTAAAGGGGTGCTCCAGCATGGGGGCACTTTCTGGGGGGGTTTCAGCGGCGGGTAACTCATGGCGGCGCTCTGGTACCCGCTTCCCGTCCTCTTCCTGGTGTCTGACGCCGCCCGAGATGCTACGTCTCAGGTCCGCTCAGCCACTCAGTGAAGGAGGCGGAATCCGAGCGGACTTCAAACGGATCCCGCCTCCTTTATTGAGTGGCTGAGCTGCCCTGAGACGTAGCGTCTGGGGCGGCGCCAGACACCAGGAAGCGGCCGGGAACCGGGGACAGGAGCGTCGCCATGAGTGACCCGCCGCTGGAACAGGAGAGGTGAGTGGACGTCTTTTATTTCAGCCACCTCCTCCCCGGTCCCCCCAAAAAAGTGCCCCCACACTGGATAACCCCTTTAACTTTTAGGTTATGTTCACACTAAACATACAGTATACCCTGCAGAATGATTCACTTAAATCTGGAGGGGCAAATACTGTATCTGTGGTGTGGGATTGCTTGAGATGTTTTTCAATCTCATCTACATTACATATAAAACCCAAGGATAAAGCTGATCTGCCACATGTGGCTGTACTGACAAAATAGTATACTTAAAAATCATATCACATGCAAGTGGACTGAACTGCTGTTAGAAAATCCGCTATGCCAAATTAGTTGATATTAATACCCATATTGTATAAACATGAAACCAATATATAAGCTCATATACCAAATGCTATATCATCAACCCCAGAATACAAAACATGTAGGCTATAAGACATGTATCAACTGATAAAATCTAAATCTTTATTGTAATTTGATAAATAAACCAATCCCTATTAAAACCTCAATGTAATGAATATGTGAATGAATAAGTAAATAAACACTTGGAGATAGAAGCAGGGGAGAGTTGTGGACAGCATAGAATAAATATTCTATAAATTATATATCACATACAGTCACATGATCTGCTGCCCTCTGGCTTTTATGTGTTTTTGTCAGATGTTTTTATCACGTACAGAAATATAATTGCAATCATATTATGAGTAACAAAAGCTTATATTGACAGTTAGAGTTATTGCAGCAAGTCAATATTTGCAGTGTTGACCTTTCTTCTTCAGGACCTCTGCAATTCTCCCTGGCATGCTCTCAATCAACTTCTGGACCAAATCCTGACTCATAGCAGTCCCTTCTTGCACAATCAATGCTTGCATTTTGTCAGAATTTGTTGGTTTTTGTTTGTCCACATGTCTCTTCATGATTGACCACAAGTTCTGGGATTAAAATCTGGGGAGTTTCCAAGCCATAGACCCAAAATCTCTATGTTTTGTTCCCTGAGCCATTTAGGTATCACCTTTGCTTTATGGCAAGGTGCTCCATAATGCTGGAAAAGTTATTGTTGATCGCCCAACTGCTCTTGGATGATTGGGAGACATTCCTCTTGGAGGACATTCTGGTATTATTCTTTATTCATGGCTGTGTTTTTAGGCAAGACTGCGAGAGAGCCGATTCCCTTGGCAGAGAAGCAACCCCACACATGAATGGTTTTAGGATGCTTTACAATTGGCATGAGACAAGACTGGTGGTAGCGCTCACCTCGTCTTCTCCGAATAAGCTGTTTTCCAGATGTTCCAAACAATCGGAAAGGGGATTCATCAGAGAAAATGACATCACCCTAGTCCTCAACAGGCCACTCCCTGTACCTTTTGTAGAATATCAGTCTGTCCCTGATGTTTTTTCTGGAGAGAAGTGGCTTCTTTGCTGCCCTCCTTGAGACCAGGCCTTGCTCCAAGAGTGTCCGCCTCACAGTGCGTGCAGATGCACTCACACCTGCCTGCTGCCATTCCTGAGCAAGCTCTGCACTGCTGGTAGCCCAATTCCGCAGCTGAAACACTTTTAAGAGACAGTCCTGGCGCTTGCTGGTCTTTCTTGGGCGCCCTGGAGCCTTTTTGGAAACAATGGAACCTCTCTCCTTGAAGTTTTTTATGATGTGATAGATTGTTGACTGACGTGCAATCTTTCTAGCTGCGATACTCTTCCCTGTTAGGCCATTTTTGTGCAGTGCAATGATGACTGCCCGTGTTTCTTTAGAGATAACTATGGTTAACAGAAGAGAAACAATGATGGGAAGCACCAGCCTCCTTTTAAAGTGTCCAGTGGTGTCATTATTACTTAATCATGATTGATCTCCAGCCCTTTCCTCATCAACACCCACACCTGTGTTAATGGAGCAATCACTGAAACGATGTTAGCTGGTCCTTTTAAGGCAGGGCTGCAATGATGTTGAAATGTGTTTTGGGTGATAAAGTTCATTTTCTAGGCAAATATTGACTTTGCAAGTAATTGCTGTTAAGCTGATCACTCTTTATAACATTCTGGAGTATGTGCAAATTGCCATTTTAAAAACTGAAGCAGTAGACTTTGTAAAAATTTATATTTGTATCATTCTCAAAACTTTTGGCCATGACTGTATATTTATCCTGACAAAGGATTGCAGAAATGCGGATTGGGGTGTTTTTGTATTCTGGTTTAATGCATAGGATGTTTTATATATACTGCCTTTGACTTGCTTGTACAGAGTTTACACTTTTTACTTTGTTTACAGCGGGTCTGGGTGCAATACATATGTGATATATACTTTATATGATATCTATTCTATGCTGTCCGCAACTCTCCCCTGCTGCTAGTTTGTTCTACCTCCAGGTGTTTATTCACTAATTCATTTGCATTTTTTTTTATAGAGTTTTGTGTTTATTGTTTATAAAATTGCAAAGATTTATTATTTTATTTAATTTTCATGTCTTATGGCCCTTATGGTTTGTATTTTGGGGTTTAAACCCAAATTAGTGGATGCAGAGTGTTTCTTTAGTCTGCTTTGAGATAGCCTTAGTAAAAATGCAGTTCTTCATCATGTGTTACAACTAAAATATTTACTTTAAAGGGGTATTCTCATCTAAACTAACATAGTTAAACTTTGTGAGTCTCATCAAGGTTATTATTTTTTTCAAATACATTTATTAAGCAAACATGTCCCTTTCTCCTGATATTCCTGTTTTTCCCAGTTCATTGCCTAGGTTACCGACCACCACTCTGCTCTAAAAGCAGTAGTCTTGCTGGTGTACATAGCCATAATGTAGTTATAAATAAACAATACACAAACACAATATTAACAAGCCCTACAAGTTTAACAATATTAGTTGTGATTGGAATACCCTTTTAACTTAAATCAAAATAGACACCTGTGTTGGTAATGTTGGTATGTTCCAAATGATCAAAATCAAGGCTTATGTTTTTGCCTCATCCTAGGCTAAAAGTATTCAAAGGGAAATTGCTAACAGACCTCATCTGAAATGTACCACTCTGCTAAAAATGTTGTATTCTGATCTGTGACTTTATACTGTTTTTCACCTTCCAATAACTTATTATTCTGCTACTCCTTAACTCACTATGTGTTAGGTCTCCCACCTTCACACCATAGTAGGGAGTACTAGGAATAAAGATAGCTAGCTCCCTATGACAGGTGCCGCAATGGTACTGCAACACCTGCTATCTCCTGCAGTACCCTATCAGGCAAGCCCTTAGGTTACCACACATGCACACTGCTATGACTATGGTAATGTTTAGACATAGCCAAGTACATCAAACAGCAATCAGAAGTAGCTCTCTTAGACAATTAACAAAGCAACCATCACTCCTTTACAATGGGTGACATGGAATAAGGTCTTAAAGGGGAACTCAGGATAAGCAGCAATTTTAGAAAAGGCCCCAAACCCCCAGGTTCTTACCTATGTTGGCTGCTGACACTGGGCATCTGCTTGTAGCACCCCTCCACTCCTCCAATGCTTCTATTATCACCCCTCTGATTCAGCTCTCGACGTGCACAGCACTATGACTATGTTTCCCTATGGTCTTCTCGGCGCACGAGTGTGATGTCACTGCTTGCCCTGACCTGTAACCCCACATGCACCTCGGCCTCTGTCCGCCCTCTTCCTGCCTACTGGAATAAGTCCGTCCCCTCCTCATTATGATTCCACACAGCTTTTAAAAGAGCACCATGCCAGCCCTCTCAAATCAAATTTACTAGCTTGTAAACAATGATCTGCTATTGGCTGGACTGTTTGACAGCAGTGGGTCACGTGAGTTGCTGACCTTCAAAGGGGCTTGGCTAATATGCTAATGGGGTTTGTCCTGTACAGAAAGCCAGGCCCACACAAACCAAACAGACCAGCCCACACAGCAAGACAGGCCAGACCACAAAGGAGACCGGAAGCCCCACAGAGCGTGACCTGGCAAAATAAGATTTGTCTCCGATGGTGCGGGTAGCAGTGGGAGCAGAGGGAGCTGGATGCAACGGAGGGACGTTTCAGGGAACTTCCTGGTTGCAGATGAACAGTAAGAATAAGAAAACAGCACTGAGCAGGTAAGCAATCACATAGACAGTTCTATATAACTTTGCATGAGCATTTAAATGAGATGTAATTTTCAAGATCCGCAGTTCCCCTTTAAGATTATGGGGTGTCCAAACAATCTAATCCCCCCAGCCTACCAAGATCATTTATTCATCATCCTGTGGACAGGGGATAAGCATTAATGGCTGGAATACCCCTTTATTAATATGAGTTACAGGTTGGATGATCATAAAAATAAAGTATTTTGGTGTATGATGGTTTTGGAACATTCTTTGAAATCTCTCTCTCTCTCTCTCTCTCTCTTTCTTTCTCTATCTCTCTCTCTCACTCTCTCTCTCTCTCTCACTCTCTCTCTCTCTCTCTCTCTCTATATATATATATATATATATATATATATATATATACATACACATTTGAGGGAAAAATATAAATTTGTGTAAAAAAATTACCATGACATCACAAAAGGTCATTTATGCTGCTAGGACACATTTTTGCAGTTTCTCAACTGACCTTTATTGGGTTCTTATTCCTGTAGCTGTAGTAAAAATGAAATATGAGCTGTAGGAAAATGGGTGAATCTGAAGAAAATAGATTGTTGGAAATTAATTACAGAAACGGCTCTTTTCCTAATCATTTAAAATTCATTGTCAGAGAAATCACTTTCATAAGATCAAAACTGCGACTTTCGACAGCATTTGGTTTTTGACACAGTATCTAAAACAGATTATGCTGTATATAAAACAGTTCCTTCCCTTTATCAAAGATTTTTCGTTTGACACTTGATGAATTGCTGTCTATAATTATTATCTTAATTTATAGATGTTTTATTAACATTGCGTATTTGTGTGTATTGTAGGACATTAAAGTTGTAAAAATGGCATCATTATGGTGCTAGGAATTTTATGATCTTTCTTATCCTCTGTTTGCAAATAGCAGTGTAGTTTCTCTGGAAAGGGGAGTCCTGCTATTACTGAGCTCACTCTCAATGGACTTATTTAGGCTGCGTTCACACATTGCTAACGAGGAAACTGTTTGAATCTCTGCAACACTGTAATGAAACAGCGGCACGGCTCTGTCACTACAGTGCCGCAGAGATTCAAACATTTCCCACACTGCTGGCATGATATTGATACATCATGGTGGACAGGGAAACAATCCAGGACAGACATTCCTCTGGTTGCACGTCTTTAACCTCTTAACAGCGGAGGTTGAATATGGCTCACGGCGCAAGCCCTCATCGTAGCGTCCAGCTCACGGCTATCAGCAATTAAGGAATGCGTGTATTAGCCAGCGTGGCCAATCGCCACCCCCATCGCTGGTGTCTAATGGGGGGTCTCGCCTCCACAATGCGATTGTGGAACAGGGAGCCCTGCCTCTTACCGGGCCGGGTCTCAGCATTGGATTGACACTGATCCCGACTCTTGGCAATCTATCGTTCTGGGCTGCAGCAGCCCAGAGTAACACAGCACTTTATTTGAATGGGGGTTGCATTGTTGAGCTGTAGAGTTGAACATGTGTTCCATGTAGTCAAATAGTGTTGTTTCTGCAGCATGTGATTGAGCAAATTTATAGTTACTGTTAACAGCACCTAACAATGCCCAAAACACACTGGTCATTAAGTGGTTAAATATGTTACAATATGTCACCATTTCTATATTATTCTGGAAATCTATTCTCAATCTTTAGAAACAGCTAGCCTAGTCAAAAGAGGTTTATGTAAGCCAATTATCTGTTTCTATTTGTGTAAGAGGATCTGGAAATGGTTCTCTGCTAACCAATGATATAGAATATCCGTGGGTTTATTGCATCATTAATTCTTATGCTTCTGCAATGTCTCCCAGGTCTACTTATGCCTTGTCAAATAATTATATTAATGGTACAAAATGTATGTGTAGTCCTCATTCATGAGGTTATCAAACCATGTCAAAGAAAGGCTTTAATGAGCAGAAAATCACTAATTCTAGTTCAGAGTGGGTAGGAGAAATTTGACAGGTTCAATACTTTGGACATGCATTTCTTTAACTTAATTTGCTATGTCATTATGGAAAATATCAATATTATGTTAGCACCTGCTCTACACCATCGACATGTTTAATAGTGTTGGATGGTATATGTACTGTATATATTAGGTTTCACAACAATAATACTCAGAAATTACTAAATACTCCGCATTGTTTCATTGATAAAATTATTGGAAAACTTGCATGTTATTCCCATTTCTCTTAAAAGCTATTGGAAATAAAATGTCTTCTGTCAGCCGTACATTTATATTGGTTTCCAAAGGAATATAACGAGAACTGTAAAACAGAGAACTGAATTGGTGCTTATTGTTTGAGGAACAATCTAAGCTAATCCAGCCTCTTCAGGCTGAACATGTACAGTCTTTGGTTCAGTTGCTTATTACAACAAAATAAAATTATTATATCTATTACAATATAAAACTGTATATACTGTACCATGACCTCCTTAAGGCATCATATTCCAAAGGTATTCCAAAGATATGTGGCTGATGAAACATATGATGGGTGTGTTCAGACTTCCTAACTTGAGATGAGCAAAACTCCCAAGATTCACTCGGGGAGGTATTGTGTGAATCAGGCTACTGATCTCATTTTGGTTTCAACATCGATTCAGTTTCAGCCTTAGGCTATGTTCACACAAAGTTTCTTCTTGTCCATTTATAATTTTAAAAATGATGTTCATCATTTTGAGTGAAAAATGACATCTGCTATTTTGAAGATTAGCCTCCCATGCAATAACAGCTGTTGGTACATTAATCTAGTTTGGGTGGACTAATTGGCCTTTGGGTGTGGCTTTAATTATAAAGTCCAGAAAATATAATAGTAAAAACGGAGAAAGGATGGTGAAAAAGAAAATCTTTATGTTAACAACTAAAAAATAACGTCCTCTGTTTGCAAAATATGTCAGAAAATAATTGACATGATCATTATTTTGATTAGTGTTAATCAAACTGTTCCAGAAAAGTTAGATATCAGTCAAACATCTTGATTTTCTCAAACTTGAACAAAACCGAACATTTTACTGTTCGTTCGAGTTAGCGTTTGAGCGCCTTCTTGCCAGCCAATCAGTGCAGAGCACATAAAAGTGGCAGAAACGTTATTGCTGAGGTGTAGGGGTATCATTGGCTGCTAAAATCACATAACCATTTCATATAAAAGTCACTGTGCTGCGTTCTGGACGCCATTTTCTCCTCACTCACTGTGCTGTACAGATTGCTATCTCAGTGTATCATTGTCTCCCTGCATGCCGGCATTTCAATTTGACAGATAGGTAGTGAGATTAGAGAGATTAGTGGGTTGTTTAGCAAGGTTAGGCTACCATACATGCAACAAGCATTTTCCTGTCCATAGGCAGCATTGCAGTCACAGCAATACTTTGGTATTGCAGGCTGCATATTGGATTTGCTAATTTATACATAGTGCCCAAAAGTGTATTCTGGTATTCTCACATAGCATCTGTAATTAAACGTACATCTCATTTGTGTATGTGCATTTATTTTGTGATTACAGCTGTATTCCTATAAGCTGAAAAATGTATTCTGTCCGTCAGCAAAAATATGAAATACTAGAGATTACAGCTCTATTCCTATAAACTCAACTGTGTACAAAAAAGTTATATAATTAGTATGATAAACTATAATTTTAAACTCTTTCACTGCCTCGATAATAACCCGATAATAACCCGTGGATGTGATTTAACTTGCTCATTGTGTGGGTTTTATATAGAAATACAAACAAACATAGAAGATTGTCAGCAGAAAAAGACCACTGGGTCCATCTAGTCTGCCCTATTAGTATTTCTCTTTTTATTATCTTAGGATAGATATATGCCTACACCAGGCAGCCTATTGTAGATTTACCAACTACATTTGCTGAAAGTTTCCTCAAAGCATCTACTACTCTTTCCATAAAGTATTATTTTCTCATGTTGCTTTTGATCTTTCCCCCAACTTCTTGTTCTTGAGTTAATTTTTTTCCTAAAATCCCTCCCCTCTTGAACCTCATTTACTCATGAAAGATTTCATACCATGTCCTCCCCTTTTCCTTCTTTCATCCAGACTATATAGATTCTTTTCCTTACGTCTTTCCTGGTAGGTGTTATGCCTGACACCCTCCACCATTTTCGCTGTTCGTCTTTGGACCCATTCTATTTTATGAATATCCTTGTTTAGGTGAGTTATCAAGAACTGGGCACATTATTCCAGATGTGGTCTCACAGCGTAATCACAAACTCCCTCTTCCTACTGGTTAAGAAAAAAGTCAACCACAGGAATTTCCAGTCAGTCTCCCATGCCGGTACTTGCAGGGCCTTAAAGGGATAATCCGGGCAGGGGTTATTTTTAGGGTATGGCCAGGGAAGGGGTTGAAATAGAGGCCACCGGTCACCGGTTCCATCGCCAGGTCCCGGCTCGCGCCACCCCGTTCTCCCGTCCGGCCATTGCTTCCTAGTCTGAGCTGCGGCTTGAGACGTGAAGACTCAAGGCAGCTCAGCTATTCAGCAGCGGAGGCGGGACTCCAATACAACCGCTGAATGGCTAAACTGCCTTGAGACGTCACGTCTCAAGCCGCAGCTCAGACCAGGAAGTGGTGGCCGGGAGAATGGGGCCGGCAATGTAACCGGGGAGGTAAGTGACCGGTGGCCTCTATTTCCACCCCTTCCCCGGCCATACCTCAAAGATAACCCCCGCCTGGAGTACCCCTTTAAGCCGCATGGCAGTATGCAATCTGATGAAGGCAGACACCTTCTGTTTAGAATGTCCGTTAAAAGTAGGAGTACTTAAATTAATGTTGGACATATATAAGTTTGTAGGATTAGGGGTTTGTTCATACCGGATACCGATAATGGCTGATCTTGGAACGGCCCAGGTGAAAATTCTCCCGGAGACTTCATGACGGTTGGAGCTGAAAAATAAAACAGAACAAATTACCATAAATATTGTAGAAGGAAGGTCCATCTGTAGAACTTTGGTCAGTGACCCAGAGCAGGTTTGTTCTCTGCTATGTTCTTGCCCACCTGTAATAAGGTACCTACCATTAGGGTCTACGTTTATCACTTGAGGTGGTGTGGGAGGGTCTGGGCTCCTTGCTGGAGATAGTGTCCTCTGTGGGGCAGCAGCTATCCAAAAAAGAAAAAAAAAGGTATTACATTTATCTGTAATCAACTTTAGCACTGCTGATGGTGAATCATTAGGGATGAAATCCTATTCCTATTCTGTTTTTGCTCTACTGTATCACAGATTCTGATATATAGAAGGAGACATTGTGTCACAACTGCATAAAACGTCCAGTGCCAGTGTAGTTACTGTTAGTAGTAGAAGAGTTTTTCGGAGGAGGCTTTTGATAGTATGAAGCACTTTTCATGTGGGGAGGAAATGGGGGGGGGGGGAATTTCGCCACTCCACTCCTTTAAGGCCATTTTACAAGTGGTTATTAGGGGTTAAATATATATATCTTTACACTTACTAGAAGGTGTGGGCAGAGGATCCGCCTGTCTTGGACGCTGCCTTCATTGTTGGCGTTGCTCTACAAAATAAATCAGTACCCACATGTTATAAGCTGTTTTATTACACACCCCGGTAAGAGGTACCCAGCAAATTATACACACCAGTATGAGGTCCCCAGCATATTACACACCCTAGTATGCGTTCCCCACCCGCCTTTATTCAGCTAGTCACCTGCTGAGAGGCCTGCAACTTGAGCTTCAATTTCTCCTTAGATTAAACTTTCTCCACAAGCCAACTATTATTTTTTTTAATATTTTTTTTATGTAGATTAGGATTCTGCACTGATCCCTTTGTTAGACCGTAATCCATCCGGTCCATGATTTGGACAAGGTATTTGGCTTCACCAAACCTCAATGGGGAGGCTCCTTGGGCCATGTTTCCTTGCAGCTCTGCCAATACGCGGGGGGCTTGGCATTCGTTGTGCGTATTGCGTCATACATACGCACGAGCGCGTAATATATATGCTAATATTACACACCCCCTAATATGTACATAAGTACTGCTAGACCAAAACGTACACTTCTACTATACGTTCATGCACCCAGGCATGCTTCCCCTGCTGTTCCATATGCATTCCAGAGGTGTTGGCATCATTTTCTGAGGTTTCCTTGTGCACTTGGTGACCTCCTAGTGGTCGAATATTGATTTACAGGTCCTAAGTATGTTTCTCCCATAGACTATAATGGGATTTGATATTCGTACGAATACGGGAGCCATTCGATTCAAATTATCAAATATTTCACTATTCGCCCATCTCTTTCATTCTTAAAGCCAAATTTCAGGCTATAAGTTGTTCCATGTTTCCATGGAACTCTTCTGGATGATAATTACAGTTTCTCCTACTACATATAGGTGTCAAAATTAACCCGAACATCTCCAATTGACTTCAGTGGGGTTCGAGTTCGAGTTGAACTTTGAGCCTAACTTCACTACTGTTCAAGGTTCGACTTGAACTCGAACATTTTACTGTTCGATCATCACTAATCTTGATGTCCATGCAGATAACGTCCGTCATTTTATACACTGTGTGCATTGGACATCCGTCATTCCATTGACTTCAATGCATTGTATTGCAGTCAGTTAAATCGTGGCAATAAGGGACGTCTTTTTAAATAGAAAAAACCAACACCCTTTGTCTTTTTTTGACGTTGTTTGAACATAGCCTTACACTCCCTGGGCTAGAAACAAAACACTAGTCCCAGAAAGTGTAGGGAGGTTAACCTAACCATTCACCTCCACGGCAAATGTATGTACAGTACATGACTTTTCTATGTAGTCTCCATGGTTCCCACACTAGGGCACAATGCAAATAATGTACTGGGCAGAAAACATATTCTGTATACCTCCTAACCAGTGTAACGAGTTAAGTGGTAATGCATTTCATAACCACTTACTTCCTTATTAAAACAGTAAGCAGGGATGCATAGCACTTAAGCACTGCTTAGTGTAAAGAAATGGGGAAACCTGTCAAACAGACAGGAGTTTCTGCTCCTCTGCTGTTTCCAGGAAACCCTCACCCACTCTATGCTCCTGAGTTGAGTGCTGGACAGCTGTTTACATTTTCAAGTCACACAATATATTCCTTTCACTGAATAAAAGCACCACTGTAAGGTTACATGACTGGGTGGTGACAGTAGTGCTTGTCATCTGGTAACATGATTAATGGCTTAAAGGAGAAGTCCAGTAAAAATTTTTATTAAGGTATTGTATTGCCCCCCCAAAAGTTATACAAATCACCAATATACACTTATTACAGAAAATGCACATAAAATGCTTTTTTCCTTGCACTAACTACTGCATCAAGGCTTCACTTCCTGGATAATATGGTGATGTCCCCCTGCCATCATCCCCTCCAGCAGCCTTTAAAGCAACTATTCAGTACAACCCCACACACCTATTCTAGCCCAGGAGGAGCCTTGTTCTATTTTTATATAATGTACCAGTAAAAAAAAATGCATTTTAAGCGTTAATTCTTATTAAAGTAACCAAGTATTTTTTATTGTGTGTTTATAGGATGGTCATTAAATATGTTTTATTTAAGATATAACAGAAATTTTCAGCATTAAAAAAATAAATAAAATAAAAAATGGGCTTTTGGGGCTATTGGGTCAAAATAGACGTATAAGCTATTCACAGGATATTCAGGCAGCTATAGACTAATGGGTATTGGCAACCCCCCGGTCAGTGACTGATGAGCTCTCAGTCTTTTTTGGCCAGAAAACCCCTTTAAAGAAAGAAACCCATTGGTAAGTATCTAACATGGCAACAAAGAGTTAATTTAAATTTGATCAGAATTTAATTTTAAAATGAGTTGTCGGTGCAGTGGTGCTGCCAACTGGTTAAAACGCTACACGTTTAATTAATATTTTTAAGGTGCTCGTGAATATGATTTTATGCCAGCTTTATACAGCACAACATCACAATGCAGAACTTCCTGCCTGTTGAGTTAAACTTCTTTGACAAGTCATTAAATTAAGATATCAGTAATGAACCAAGTTATTCAAGTCTCCCTTCAAAATGAGCAGTCATATGTAGTAAGGGGTGTCAATCAAATCTAAACATTGTGATAGTCTGAACATTTAATCAGGATTATTTCTACTCAATTGTCAAATCTGACTATATGATTTTTGCTGCTTGTTTATTTAGTGGCACTTAGTAATATCTAGAATGAATAGGAAGTCATGACTGTGTATAGGATATTAGTCTTTTCCCTTACTTTTTTTTTGTAATATCTGCATTGATTTTCACATATAAATAAATAAATAAATATGTGTGATTGTATTGGGTGTCATATCATTTGTGGTATGCTCATGTTTTTACTATTGACAGGAGAGTCTTGTGTTCAAAATTTTTTTGTGTATTTCCCGTCTTGTCTAGAGCTCTAATAACATAACAGTTAATTAAATAAGCTCATTTGCTACCTTCAGCCTAGAGGTGTCCATACCCCCTGAGGAATACCTGATGACATTTCCTGACTGTCCATTCATGAACGCTGGATCACCCTCTGCATATAACGATGGAAGTTAAGCAAGACCAGGGCAGTACATCTTTCATGGGGTGGTGATGCTAAGGCCAGCAATCCAAAGGGAAGAAGCATCAGAAGCTGTACAGCCAGATTCATCAATAAGAGAAGGACTCTGACCATTGTCTTTTGCACTTGTTATCATTACTGGACTTTACCCCTGCGTCTTGATGTTTTTACCCTCTGTGTGCTGGAGTTTTGTATGGACCTTACAGCTTGCTTTTAATAAAGGTTCTTGGCACAGGTCCTCTAGGGAAGTTACACTAAACTACACTAAACTACAATACACTACACTAGTATACCAATAGGATATGGTATAATTTCTCTTGTGTTGGTACCATTTATACAAAAGAGATTGCAGTTTTTGCAGCTCTAGTATTTATTATTTGTAGATATATCACCTAATTTAGGTACATGAACTATGGTATGGCTAATTGTAGATCCACACTACGGCTATGTTCACGTATATTTTCAACAAAGTACAGCTGTTGTTGCCAAGTGCAACAACGACCGTGGTTATTACAAAAAAATATACGTAACATTGCCGCCTATGTTTATAAACATAGGGGAAGATTTGGTGCAAACTGGCCACAGCAACCAATCACAGTTCCTCTTTCCTTTCACCAGAGCTGGAAGCTAAACTGTAATTGGTTGCTGTGGGCAGTTTGCACCAGTCCAAATTTTACACCCTTTGATAAATCTCCCCCATAGTATACACTCTGGCCGGGATCTCTCACAGCATCGCGGAAAACTAACATGTCAGTTTTCTGCGACCGCTATTCGATGAATAGCGGCCGCAGAAAATCCTGTCAGTGCAAACTTTACAGTGAGCGGCTCATTTTTTTTTACACTTTTATTCACTGTAAAATATGCAATCATTAGATTGCATATACTGATCTATGCTATGCCATAGCATAGCATAGATCAGTGTTTTCAGTGATCTATGTATAGAGCCTGCCTGACAGGACAGAGGTAAGGAGCTTACCCTGCCTGTTGGCACATGCGATGGAGACCCCTGCAGCATGGCTGCGGGGGTCCCGATCACTCAGTGACAGATACTTGATCTGTCACTGAGCACCTTAAGGCTGGGTTCACACTATGTATATTTGAGGCTGTATTTGTGAGGCTGTATAGCAACCAAAACCAGGAGTGGATTGAAAACACAGAAAGGCTCTGTTCACATAATGTTGTAATTGAGTGGATGGCCATCATTTAATGGCAAATATTTGCTGTTATTTTAAAACAACGGCTGTGGTATTGAAATAATGGCCGTTATTTACTGTTATATGGCGGCCATCCACTCAATTTCAACATTGTGTGAACAGATCCTTTCTGTGTTTTCAATCCACTCCTGGTTTTGGTTGCTATGAGGACCTGACATGAGGACCAAATACAGCCTCAAATATACATAGTGTGAACCCAGCCCCCATGTTGTGATCGCAGTAGATCCCATCGTTTAAGGGGTTACTGAGAGTCAGCTGACTCTCATTACCCCCGGCCCCGGACACTGATATGAGCGGGATCACTCTCACTGCAGCGGTCCTGCACACATCAGAAGCCCCTGCAGTACGTGAACACATATATACATTCCTAATGCATGGGCTATGTGCAGTAGGAATGTATATATACAGATTACTGACGGGAAGGGGTTAAAAAAACACTTACAGGAGTGTGCAATACAAAAGAGCAAACTTCACATGATTTCTCTAATACTTCATCTCCTCCTTTATTATTGAACTGTAGGTTGTCTTATTTTTTGAGCTTCTGGCTAGAGAACCACATACCTCTCAGTGCTACATTACTGTCAACAGCCCCAACCATTCAGCTATGTACTACACTTTACTTCTGGTACCTCATCTATATCTACACTATCCTGAGGGCCACTTGACTTCTTTAACCTGAATCAAAGTATTGGGGAAAAGGTGCTATAAGCAAAAATGTGATGTCCAGTTGCATCTTTATGTAAGCATCAAAGGAATCAGATCATGATATCTACTTTTATGTAAAGGGATGTGAGCATATTTTTGTAAAAAAAAAATCATCAAGGCAATCTTCTATCATGATATGCCATGCTACTTTACAGAATGTGTATAAATAGTTAACCTACTTAAGCAAGAATGTCTACCACTAAAGTCATACTTGTCTAATCCCTGCTGATCCAGAGATATATGGTATTGTACATGTCAGAGTACAGATATGGCAGGCTCCATTGTCATGACTGCCCCTCAGGTCCTGGGCAGTTATTGTTATGACCCTCTTGGGAACCTGTACTAGAAATAACAGGAAAGGTACCCATGCAATGTATACAATAAAGAAAAATCTTAATAAAGCCCACTGGGTGTGGGGGTACTGGAGCCTGAGACCACATATGCCCATAGCGTGTCCTGCAGTGAGGCAAAACTTCATCAATTCATTCAATTATAATGACATCTAAATCTGAAAAGCATTGTGTTTCATCCAATAAGAATGGTTTCACTTTGCAATTGTGAATTACCTTAGATACTTTTTTTTTTTTCTTTCACATTGAAATGCTTTGCGTTGAAGTCAATGTAAACAATAGCAATTGTTGAACAGCGCTCATTGGCTGTCAAAATAATGATCATGTCAATTATTTCCAACCGTTGCCCATGGACATAAACAACTGCTTATTACTAAGTGGTCAATTTTTAAAAACTATTTTATTTTGTAAACTATATAACATTGTTATACATATTTGTAAATGATTATGTGAATAAAAGAACTGATTGTTTTTTTTTTAACTATGCCCATAGTCTTTGTGTGTGTCCATAGAGTGTGAACATAGCCTGAAGCTGTATTCATAATAATGAATAGTGAAGGACATAACATTTTTTTCCCAAGCACATTAAAGGCCGTGCTTAAAGCTAATGTACCATCAGGTACATTCACTTTAAATGTAGCACATCAAAAGAACAACACCAGTCTAAGGGCACCAGCCGAGGCTGAAGCACTAGAGGTGGTCCGGAGCTGCATCACAGAGGGGCTTCTTCCCACTGGGGACGAGCCAGCCCGCCCGCCTCCAGTGGCGCCTCCAGACCGGCGCCGTGCGCAGGAACCGGGCCGTGGTTAAAAAAAAGGACCAAGGCACCGGCTTCCCCATGAAGGTGACGTTCTATTGGTATGCTACACTTAAAGCAAATTTACCTGATGGTACATTCACTTTAATAATTGTATCTATTATTACAGATCTAAAAGAGGCTTGTAGTTTTTGTATAGACAATGATCCAATATGGTGATGCCAAATATGTGAAGTTGTTTTTTTGTTTTTTAATATAACATTTGTTTGGTTTCGGGCATGGTCCGTATTCTGAAGTTTGGCCTGGTCTTTGGTCTGAATTTACATAAAGGTTGAGGTCTGGTCTGAGGTCTTAATTCATTTACAGGTTTGGTCTGGCCTGAAATTAGTTTTCACTGAGTCCTAAATTTATTTAGGGGTGTATTCTGAAGTTTATATTAATTTAGAAGTCTGGTCTAAGGTCTGGAATTTTTTTCTAAAGTTAGTCTGGGATATGTTTTATTCAAGTATCTGTTCTGAGGTCTGAATTTATGTAAGGGTTTGGTTTATGGTGTAAATTCACTTAGGAGTCTGTTCTATGGATTAAAATACTTTTATGGTCTAGTTTGAGTGTCTTTTTTGTTACATAGTAGAGTTTAAAAAAGACACATCCATTAAAGGGGTAGTTCACAAAAACAAAAACAAAAACTTTTTTTTTTCTTTCAAAAAGTGTCAGAGATTTGTAATTCAATCTGGAAAGAATACACCACTTCCTGAAGGACATGCAACAGCTGATAAGTACTGAAAGACGTGAGGTTTTTAATATATATAAGTAAATTACAAATCTCTGGCACTTGCTGGCACCAGTTGATTTGAAAAAAAAAAAAAAAATGAGGGGATGAATGAAGGGAAGGGGGATGAACACATTCTACATTCTATACATACACATTCCTGTACAGTATTCGGAAGCCCTTCCTGAAGTAGACCTCTTTTTCCTCAGGTGGAGAGAATGCCCTTTCTCTTTTGAGAAGGTTTTTACCTCGAACATCATTTCACTGTATTTCTTGCAAAGGCCATTAATATACATTAATTAATCATGTGTCTCTTTAAATGTCATAACTAAGATGCTTCATTCCCCTTATTAGTTTAGTTGCCCGCCTTTGCACCTTTTTCAGTTTTTCTTTTTCTTTTTCACCTTTTTCTAGGACATATTTTCTATTAATCAGGCCCAAAATTGAAGGTCAAGGCTCAAACCCCGATGCTCGACTGACACCATACTTGACTGACTGTACTCGCTCATCTCAGTGTTCACAAATTTTTTAGGTGAACTTACGGCCATATTTTGATAATTACGGCCACAAATAATAATCACGATCCCTGTTTACGGCCATGAATATTAAAATACAACAGCATTTTCGCCTCAAAGAAAGTTGAGTGAACATAAACTCAAACATTGCATGCATGCTTCTAATGCTACTAATCTTCTCTTGACTCAAATTAATGCCGTTAGAGAGTAAATGCAGCTCTCCAGTTGTAAATGTGGGCGTGCCAAGCGGTAAGTACCAGCGACCAGCGGTGCAGAATAATACCAGACAGTAGACATAAAGCAGCACTCCAGATGTAAACTTCAAACAAACGTGTTTATTTCCCCAAACTGCAACATTTAGCACTGACAGGCCACTGCTTGAAAAAGCTCTCAGTGTGGAGTGCGAAACGTTGCGGTTTGGGGAAATAAACACATTTGTTTGAGGTTTACATCTCGAGTGCTGCTGTATGTATCTCTACCATTTGATTCAAATTAATTGTAATTCACTTGATATAATTGTTGTTTATTCTACCTGTGACAAATCAGTGGCGTACTCTCTCTGTAGATCCTTTAAAGACCTGGTATGATGACATTATTTGTCTTGGAAACAAACCCTTGTACAACGCAGAGAGCAATTTAATGTCAATCCCTGATTACTATTTGTCTTATGTTGATTATACTTTATCTACTGTATGTTGCAATTCTTTTCTTCTTCTATTTGGAGAGTGAAGGAAGAGAGCAGGTCACAGCTTACAGGAGGCTCGACTTGACAAGAATTTAAGGCTAAAGTAAGTGGAAAAGTGTAGGTTAGAGTGTAGCTCATGTGGTCAAGCTGGAAGGAGATTTTTAGCCATCAGGAGGGGGATATAGTGATGTGTCCCTTACCAGGGGGTGGTTCATAAAGGGAGAGAAGAGTAGGGCCTCAGTTTCCCATCAGACTAACTTCAGCCTGTCTGTTTGCCCAAAACAGAATGACTTATGACTTTGATGGGAAGAGACAGTGGGCTTGTCATTATGACCTTTTTTTTTTTTGCCATAATGGTATTCTTCCCATCGAGATAGGTGCCGGGAAACTCTGCATATGATTTAAAAGTAGATGTGCTTAGTAGGAAATTCTTCAGGGCTCCATGTAAACAGAGGGTACACTTATAAGAGGCAGGTTGTGGTTGAGATTGTGGATGCAGTCTTTGGCTCCGGTACAGAGTTGCTGAGCTGCTCCATGTTCAAGGTAGTATAAGGGCCACATACCTTAACCCCTTTAAGACCATAGCACTTAGCATAGCCATAGCATTTTTTTTTTCACCTACAGGGCCGGTTGTGGTGTCAATTTTTGCACCATGATCTCTAGTTATTATTAATATCATAGTGGTGTAACAGAAAATTTTTGATCGCTTTTTATTAATTTTCTGATATCTAATTTTTAAAAAATCAGCAATCCTGGTGTGTGTGTTTTCCTGTTTAAGTCGTTCACCGTGTGGGAACAATAATGTAAAATCTTAATAGATCGGACGCATGCTACGAGATATATAATATGTTATTCATTTTATTTTTTTATATATTTTTATCTGTATAATGGGCAAGGGGGTATATTAAACTTTTATTGGGGGGGGTATAAGGGTTTTTTTAATACTTTTAAAAACTTTTTTACTGGACTTTTTTTTACACTTTTTTCACTGTGAAACATGCAATAATTAGATTGCATGTACTGATCTATGCTATGCCAAGCATAGCATAAATCAGTGTTATCGACGATCTATGCATAGAGCCTGCCTAAAGGAATACCCCGATCACTGAGAGACAGCTGCTTGTTCTGTCACTGACTACCTTAAATGCTGCAATCGCTATAGTTCGTGGCATTTAAGGGGTTAATGAGAGGCAGCTGTCGAATAGCAGCTACCTCTCATTATCCTCAGCTCCACCGACACTAATGTGTGCAGGGCCACTCACCTGTGGCCCCTGATGATGTTGTGGATATCTTGTGGATATCAGCTCTGCTACATCATGTACCAATCAGACATAAGCATTGCATGATGGGAGATCATGGTAGTTTTCTAGCCAGCGCCATGTTGGATATAGTTTGCCTTCTTAAAAAACTTGTAACTATAGAAGTAAGACCAGCTAGGTTTAGGAGCATTTTATTCTTTTAGGTCTTGGGGGGAATACCCCTTTAAGTTGGCTTGGAAGGGAAGTAGAAGCACTGAAGGCCATAGGGCATATCAAATTATCTTTTCATTGTAATAATTATTATAAAAATAACTTCAAATGGGATAAAGTTAACATGGGTAAGAAGTTATTTGAAATTGAGCTAATTCTCCTTACATGTTTACAGATGTAAGTTACTTTTCTATGCCAGCTTCAACACAACATCTCCTTCAACAAAAAAGAAAGATGATTATGCTATCACAATAGTAATTGGTTATTCTGCCTGAAGTTATTCAGTCTAAGAGATTCTCTATCAAGGGATGTTTTGATAGCAAATTTACTAACTGGATTTAAATTGAATTGAAGAGCTTTCCTGTAAGAAATTATATTTTAGGTGTGATTAAAGATTATTATCACAGATGTGGAGAATCTAAGGAATTCACCCAATAAAATCTTCTTATGGCAGTGTGTCACTTCACAGCAATGGGTGGATTGAAGCTTTCACCACGTGGTCACCATACTCAAACCCGATCATCATCAGATCCCAAACAAAATCTTAATTCATTGTTATAGCAATTGAGGTTCCTCATTTATGACTCCAGTGCAAACAAAAGTGATAATGTCTGTCTGTCAATGACAGGCATGTAATGGGCGCTGTTACACAAAACTTTCTTCTGCTAAATGCCTGGAAACAGTCTCTGCAGAGACACTGGTGTGTAAGGAAGGTGAGCCCTGTGTCTGGATGATTGGAAAGGAAACTGCTTTTGTTTGTCAGCAAGTCAAACAATCCTCTCTACTGGTATTTTTTCGAGGCCGACCAGTACCTATATGCTATGTGAGCTTGCCCTCATGTAATCACTGTTCCCAACAGTGATTACGAAACAACCATCCCACTTTTCTCAGACCACTGATGCATCCCGTCTCAAAGTCTGTCAACTGGGCAAAGTTTCCTTGAGTGAATCATAGAGGCATGTTTAGTAGTCACAATCTTGAACATGTGGTATACTACCCTACTCTAAGAGCAGTTGAAGCACTTTTACCCCCTCAGAATTGTTGCAGCATTCTAACATTTCATATCTTGGGGAATATTATTTAATTATTTTTTTGTCAATTTTTTGTCAATGTGCATTTAGTTTTTTATATAGTCTGCAGTGTAATTTTTATGGCCTTTTTTAAACAAAACAAGAAATTAATTCAGAGGGAAAAAGTGTAAAGCTGGATTCACACGTTCCGTGTTTGCTCAGTGAAGCACGGACGACACAGATAATGAATCCCTGTACTGAAGTGGGGAGACTTTGAATCTCTGTGGCACTGTAGTGACGTAGCCTCATAACTGACTCATTACAGTGCCGCAGAGATTCAAGCAGTTTCCCCGCTCCCGCCATAATATTGATACATCATGCCAGGTGGGGAACACTCCAGTACAGGTTTCCTCGTATGTGTCATCCGTGCTTCACAGAGCAAACACGGAGCGTGTGAATCCAGCCTTGGTCTTTCCCATTCCATTTGAATCCACTTCTAGATTTAGCTACATAACTGCATCAAAAAGTACTTCAGAAGTGCCATAAACAGTAACCGTCATTCTTTCATTGTGTGAACCCCTAACTTCAACACAAACAGTAAAAACTGTCAAGATGCTCAAGGTTGGCTCTACCTTCACCAACTAATACAAAGTTAAAAGTATTAAAGTATATAGTGCTTATGATACCGGTATAATGATAAATATGAAATGGAGTGAAAAAGGTCAACATAAATAATATATAATGAATGTACAGGATTGCAAAATTCCATAATTGCATAACTTCTTAAATATATTAGGAGATCATGAAATTTAATATAGCAAAATGAGAAAATGTTGCAAGTAAAAACATTAAATAAAAATTGTATAAATAAAACAAAAATTTTAAACTTACTATTTTCTTCTACTCATTTCTTTCTGTACTCAATAACACTGACATAGACCTGGAATGTAAAGCAATAACACTGAGGGAACCCAGCTTTACCTTACTTTTCTTTTTATATCCCTTTTCGAGTATTAATTATTTAGTTATTGATAAGGAAATTTGTAATTGATTTGGCATATTTTTTGATGATATAACATGCATACTATTTCCCCCTATGTTTGATTTTGCACGTTAAATAGAGATGAGCGAACCGGGTTCGGGTTCGAGTCCATCAAAACCCTAACGTTCGGTATTTCATTAGCGGGGGTTGCTGAACTTGGATAAAGCTCTAAGGTTGTCTGGAAAACATGGATACAGCCAATGACTACATCCATGTTTTCCACATAGCCTTAGGGCTTTATCCAACTTCAGCAGCCACCGCTAATCAAATGCCGAACATTCAGGTTCGGATGGACTCGAGCATGCTCGAGGTTTGCTCATCTCTAATGTTAAACACTATGAATTTCATTTTATCCAAGAGAACTAGCTGCTCTTATGTCTCCCATAGATGGCATAGCACAGGAGAGGATAACGCTCCCATATATCTCTGTAGCACATCTGTAAATGCAAGAGCATGGAAAACATTGTGTAGTTGTGCTGGGCATTGTAATCGGTGAATTAGTGATGTGAGATAGAATACTTACTAAAACTTTCAGCTAGGTCTCTCTGTGTTTCGCTCCCTGTCTTACTATGTCTGTCTGTCTTAGACTATGTTCACACAATTGGCTTCTTGACAAATCGGTCAGCGAAACGCATTGGAGTGTGAAGGTGGGGGAGTTAGGACGCATGGCCACTGGGTCAGTATTGTTATATGAGAGGTAAAACGTGATCCTGTGGGGATGGTCTAGCTACACACATACTTTGGGTTTACCTGTAACATAGTGGTTTACATCACATACCCAGGGGCATTGTGCAGTGACAGTCTTTTTGATCCTTACTTAGACATTTAAAGGTACGGATTGATAGCCAAATGTGATTTTTGATCTACTTGTACAACTATATGATAATCGGTATTGTGCAATAAGACGAATTATTATATATTGTGCTCATTTCCAGTCTGTTAGCCATAGCATTGTGCAATAAATCTGCATACAATTATGTTTATGTTGTTCTTTTGATATATTGTGTGCTGCTAGTTTGCTTATTTAAAATCCACTTGGAGTGTATTGATTTATTTTTTTGTATGATCATGTACTAATTATTATGCTCACATTATTTAGTTCTACCTCGTTTGTGAATTTGATGTTCCTGATCTCCTCCTATGGTGTTTTTAATTTGTCTACACTGTATATGTTTTTATGGGGGGATTGGTTTTTGTCTAAATAAAATAAAAATTTTGGTCTGGACAATTTTTTGAGGTTTTGTATGTAGGTTATATGTTCACACAATGTTCAAAAAATGAAAAAAGCGTCCGCTTTTTCTATTTAAAGAGACGTCCATTATTGAGGCAATTTGACTGTGATGGTATGCATTGAAGTCAATGGAATGACTGACATCCAATGCACACAGTGTACTGTATAAAATACCCGCCCTTTCACCGTTTTTACTATTAAATTTAATGGATTTTTCAATTAAGGACACACCCAAAGGCCAATTAGTGAACCTAAACTAGAGTTTTTTACCAGCAGCTGTTATTGTGGCCGGCGGCCAACCCTCAAAATAATGGACATCTTTTGGACTCAAAATAAGACGTCATTTTAAAAATTATAAACGGACATTGTGGGACCATAGCCTGATGGTGAAAGAGGAGTTTTCCTCCTACAAAATGTCCTATATTCTCTTTTAATATTAACTTAATTTGTGTCTAGATTGTTGAGCAGTTAGTGGTCATTAACTTGCTGTTTCTTTTTTCTCTTAGTGAGAAAACTCACAATGAACAGACTGACCTATCATGGGCCAGTCCATCACACTAGCATATTATATAGAGCATATGGAAAATCTACAGACCAAATTTTTTTTTTTTTTTAATTTATGTTGAGGCCTTGTGCTTCTAAAAAAAAAATCAATTTTTGCTGATTTATTAATACTAAAATATTACATGGACAATCAATCAAATAATCAGACTGTGCTATGACACTTTAAATGTAGCTTTGGGGCCTCTGCTTTCTCTTGATCCTCTCTGCTATGTTTCTTCTACACCTTCATTGGAGTCACCTATGGTAATTTTAGTTGATTGGACATGATTTGGAAAAACTGAGCCCTGTTGATATAAGCTCTCTAAGATGACAATGCATATCAGAGCAAAACCAAGCCATAAGGAGTAAAGAACTGCCTATAGAGCCAAGAGACAGGATTGTGGGGAAGCACAAATATGGAGAAGACTACCTTTTTTTTTTTTACTGAAAGTTCATTTGAGCCAATTGGCCTGAAGTGGTCATAATTATTAAATGGAAGAAGTTTAGAACATTTAGACCTCTTCCTATAACTGGCCATCTGACGAAACTGACGAAAAGTAATTTCGGGGAGAGGTGGCTTGGTAAAAGGGGTGACTGAGACTGGTTACCCTCAGAAATCCCCTTTAATCTGTCCCTGAAGGTATGGTACCCATATAGTATAATTACGAACTCTGCATTTAGCTTAATAAAATGTACCTCTACTCACAAAAGCAAGTTATGAGCTGTCAGGAAGTATGGCCAACATTATTATTATGTGTTATATTAGGATATGTGGGTATTTTATGTATGTGGAATGTTTCTCTTTGTAACAGATGTGAAGCTGATTCTAGGAAGTGACATAATGGGACCATGGTGAACATTTCACAGATGTTATTCCTTATACATAAATGTGTAATATGTGTCTGCTCCTATTTGAAAATGGAGCACATGTATGAGAGCTGAGAGCAGTCATATTATGTGTTCTATCCATCTATCTTTACAACACAACTGTTGGAACTGTACATAACTTATTCATATAACCTACCTATTATGAAGCAGTATTTGCACAAGCTATGTGTGTCCAATAGGATTAATGTACAGTACATGTACATATTAGGATGTTTTTCCACATTTCAACTGTTTGGCTTTTACTTTGCACATTGTATTAATCTTTATATTATACAGATAATAATATATAGTTTTAGGCTATGTTCACACACAGTATTTTTGCTCAGTATTTTGCTCAGTATTTTTCAACCAAAACCAGGAATGGATTGAAAACACAGAAAGACTATGGGGGAGATTTATCAAAGGGTGTAAAATTTAGACTGGTGCAAACTTGCAACAGCAACCAATCACAGCTCTTTTCTTTCACCAGAACTGGAAGCTGAGCTGTGATGGGTTGCAGTGAGCAGTTGCACCAGTCTAAATTTTACACCCTTTGATAAATCCCCTATGTTTACACAGTTTTGAAATGATGGTCGTGAATGTAATTTAATGGAAAATAACAGCTGCTTTTTTAAAAATGGCTATTATTTGCCATTATATGACATCCATCCACTAAAAACGGCTATCATTTCAACAGTGTGGGAGCATGGCCTTTCTGTGTTTTTAATCCACTCCTGGTTTTGGTTGCAAAATACTGAGCAAATATACTGTGTGGTAACATAGCCTTGGTCAACATATAGTAGAAAACATATCAAGGGGTTTGCTACTTATTGAACACTGAGGAACTTTTCAGGACATAGAGGAAAGAGAAATTGTGGAGGGCACCCTATGTAAATTGGTTCACAATGAGATAATGAAACCATGTACACCTTCGAAAAATGTTTCAACATGTATCTTTCACTCCCCACTGAACAAAGCACTTTGGATGAGGGCCAAAGAGGACCCTACGTAAGTATAACTACTAGTAACAAAATTTTGAAAAAGTTACATAGACAGAGGGGGAAACTTATCAAGACTGGTGTAAGAGTATGCCTTTTTAATAAAAAATCCCTGCCCTCATGCCCTGCACTGGATTTACTGAGGCTTCCCTGGCTTCCCTGAGACAGGCCCAAAAATCTATGCTTGCTCTGGATCAGGCATACATTTTCACCATGATTTAACCTTATAGAAAGCATAAATCATGATATGACAAGCCCGGGAGGAGGTCATGCCTCCTCACTATCTTGCTGCGCCCCCCTGCCCACCCTTTAGGTAAACAGGATTAATGCCAGGCGAATATTTGAAAATATTTGCAGAATTTAACAAAATGGATCCTACGGCATGATAATGCTCAACAGCACACATCCAACAGTACACAAGCATGGCTAAGAAAAAAAAGTACTGTCCTTATCTGTCAGCAATGATTCCTTATGTTAATTCAACTGAAAATCTTTGGAGAGAGATAAACTCTGCAATTGGTAAAGGAACCTTCCAAACCTTAAAAGAAAATACCAGAAGCCGGTGCCTTTATTCCTGTCCATGTCATATACTATTTACTCATTATTATTTCTTTTAGAAATGACTATATGAACATTGACAAGTTAAGCATTTTATTTTTAATCTACTTGGACATGATATCTCGTATCCACCTGTTGCATATCCACCTGCTTCTAAAGATATTGGGCCTAAATTAATAACATGTTCCTGGCAGCAAATTGTCCTGTTTGTCAAGTTTTTCTGTCTGTTTAAGCCCTTAACGAACAAGGGCGTAAATGTACACCCTGGCATTGTTAAGAGTGTTCAGAGGGGGCCCGCGCAGCGATCCCGGCTGCTATCTGCATCCCGGGACTGCGGCAATTAGCGGACAAGGTCCAATCATAGAGCCCACTTATTAGCCTTTTAAATGTAGCTGTCAAAGTTGACAGCTGCATTTAAAAAAGCTTCTTTTCCCCATCCCTGCAGCTAGTCCGGGCCGAGGTCTGCACCATAATGGCGCTGATCTTGGCTCGGTAATCTATTGCTCTCGGGTGCAGCAGCCGAGAACAATAGAACATAGATCTCATATATCTGCAGTATATCTACATTATAATTAAGTGAAAATTGTGAGCACGTAAACAAATTGCAGTGAAAAGAAAAAAAAAACCCATAAAAAACGCATTTGTGCAAAACACGCCTAATGTGAATAGTAATGAAAAGCTATATTTTTATAAAAAAGAAGAAAATATATATATATATATATATATATATATATATATATAAATATATATAAATTTATATCTACTATATATCTAATACAAAATGAAATACATATATATATATACACCCAAAATTCATAAATATAAGTGAAAAAAATCATTATATACAGTAAGAGTCATACGACTTATCCCACAGTCTTTCTACATGATATAAATATAACTCTACAAATTTCCCATGCAGATCAGAGCAATTCTCGCAATGTTGTCAGCCTAACTCCCAAATAAAAGTCCCAAAGATGTCCATTAGACGATATTCTTTGTTTTCTCCATGTTCCAGACAAACAATAAAAAGACCTTAAATAGTAAAGAAACCTGTAAAGAATTTTTTTTAAAGAATAACAAGAGCAGAGAGAAAAAGAGAAGACAGAAAGAATAAAAAACAGATATTAGTACATAGGTTCAAAGAAATGAAACAAAGCTGCAATTCTCATTCAGGCCCATAGGGGCCAAAGTACCTAAAATAGTGATCCAACGACATTCATTTTGAGCTAAAATCTTCCGCACATTGCCCCCTCTGATACCAACTTTGACTTTCTCGATCCCTCTCACCAGAAAACTCTTTGGGTCACTGTCATGATAAAGTTTGAAGTGTTTAGGTATTGTTTTCAGTTTCGATTTCACCTGTGTTTTTTGCCGCCACAATTCCCCTTACATGTTCCCTCACTCTAGTCTTCAGTTCACGTGGCATAATACACCACGTATGTACTACTACAAGATATGTAGTCCCTTATTTTATACTCTCGTTCTCAATCAGCCGAGGAGAAGGAGTCTGTTCTTAATATGTTGGGGCAGGCAACACAGTTACCACATGGATAACATCCAGTTCTCACATGTGTCCGCCCCAAAGGGTTTTCTGGTTTTGCCACGTAATGGCTTTTAACCAGGATATCCTTTAAGTTTTTTCCCCTTCTGGCCGTCATGGCCGGAACTTTGGGTAATCTTGCTGATAGACAAACCTAACTACACCGTCATTTTTAGTGTTTTTGATCTTTTTACCCGTCTGTAGTATATCTTCTCTTCTGGTGTTTTTTGCTCGTCTGAAGCCCTTCTCTATTACTCGGTTACTATAGCCCCTTTCTCTAAAGCGATCCTTGAGATCCTCCGCCTGTGCTATGAACCTTATTTTGGAGGAACATATCCGTCTCATTCGAAGAAACTGACCAGTAGGTACAGCTCTGATGGTGGCTGGAGTGTGTGCGGAGTTTGTCGCCGTAGATTTACGGAAGACATCAGTCTGCAGCATGCCATCTTCGCCGCACTCAATTTGGATGTCCAGAAATTTTATCCTTTTTGGGTAACTCTTGTAAGTAAGTTTTATATTGACATCATTTACATTTAGTTCTTCCATAAAGCCCTTTAATTCGGACTCCGACCCCTGCCAAACAAAAAGAACGTCATCTATATAACCAGCACTGAACATGGGGTGCAGCCTGGGCGCCGCCACACTGAAACCCCCCCCTCTCCCAGTATCCTTAGAAGAGGTTGGTGTATGAAGGCGCACAGGCTGCCCCCATGGCCGTGCCGCACGTTTGCAAGTAGTAATTGTCCTTAAATACAAAAAAATTATGTGTTAAAACAAACCGTAATAATTCTAAAATTAAATGGCAGGTGTCTGAGTCCCAATGGCTCATATCAAGGACTTCACAGAACTTCACAGCCCGTAACCCATCATCATGGCGGATACATGTATATAAAGACTCAACGTCCGCGGCGACTAAAAGCATATCGGGATCCACAAAGATCACGTCAATCCTCGCCAGGGCGTCCGAGGTGTCCCTGATATAAGAAGGTAAAGTATGTACTAATGGCTTTAAATAAAAATCTATAAATTTACATACTGGATCGCATAATCCATCTACGGACACTATCGGACGGCCCGGTGGGTTGACGGGATCTTTGTGGACCTTTGGGAGAAGATAAAAAATCGGTATCTGTGGTTATGCTTGCATTAATCCATCATAAATCTTTTTTGGAATGATCCCCTCCTCTACTGCACGGTCTAGTATTTTTTGTAATTCTACAGAAAAGGGGCCAACGGGATTATATGACAGTTTATTGTATGTGTTTTTGTCTCTTAACTGTTTAAAAGCTTCTCGCTCATATTTAATTATGGGCCAAACCACGACATTCCCCCCCCCTTGTCCTCTGCCTTGAACACTACATCATCCAGTGCCCCCAGATACTTTAATGCATTACATTGAATTTTGGTAAGATTGTCCCCCATTATGGATGAGGAGACATCTTTGAATTCTTTTTCAACCAGTTTGGTAAAAATTTCGATCTGTGGGCAGAGCGACAAAGGGGGGAACGTCCTGGAACAGGGTGTCACGTCTGGAGGAAACATACCTGATCCCTGCACAGACTGCTCTTGCAGGAGTTCTTCCAGGGTATGTATTGCCTTCATTTCCTCTGTATTAAAATTATTCATGTCTCCCTCTCTCTTAGCATGTAACTTCATTAGCATTAGTTTTCTGGAAAAAAACTGCAGGTCCTTTAATGCTGTAAAGTAATCAAAATGATTACTGGGTGAGAAGGTGAGACCATTCGATAAAACGTCAAGTTGGATATCAGTAAGGCAATGTGAGGAAAGATTGAATACCTCAAGACCTGACGCCGACTCCGGCGGTCCTCAGTACCTGGTGTGCCCATGTCCGTGATGTTTTTGTTGTGGACATGCGCACTTGGAGTGAGTTGCTGAACTGGATGTGGCACGGCCTCCGCTTCTGGTCCAGTGCGCCGTGGTCCCGGAAAATGCAGGTGTGTTAATGAGGATTTAGGCATATTTAAGGGGGGCGAAATTAGAAGTGAGAAGTTCCCTGAGGAAGCGTGCAATAGCGAAACGTACCTAGGGACGGCTCGTCTGGTGTCTGACAATATGGGTAGGTGCAATAAGTTCTAATGTTATAACGGCCATTTGGTTTTAGTTGCCTATGTGTTCATTGAACTTAGGCACTATTAGAGCATTATGAGATTGAAAGAACCTTGCATATATACTCCCATATAGTAAAACTATGTTGGGTAATTATTGGGTAACTATTAGTGATATACTTTCTTGTAGACACCTGTTTTACTTTGTTTTTATTGTGGTCATACTTTTTAACTTCATTTAGGATTAAAAGAAAGCATTGTATGTATTGGTACCTATTATACATAATAAAAATGATTTGTATTTTTATGAACCAAGCCTATTTTTCCTTTTTTTGTATACAATTTTATTTTGGGTAGTTTCAAATGATAGAGTGACATCTGGTGGTGTAGGTTGGTACTACAGCCCCTATTCTAAGATCATTTTCATTTCACATCTATCACAAACCGGTGTGTGTAATTACATAAGTAAGGTTTGTGAATCACAACTGCAGTCTTAACAATAAGCCTAAGCATGTAATCTCAGTTACTCAAGTATTAATATGTATGAAATGATTCTGGGGGTTCTATTGTGTGGAATTTATTACTTAAGCTAGGTTTAACCCTTAGGCAACCCTGGACGTACCCATACGTCTAGCGCCGCCTCCATGCATGCCTCTCGTAGCCCGGGACCGCGGCTATTAGCGGGCACGGTTCGATCACTGTGCCCGCTAATACAGTAACCGAATGCAGCTGTCAAAGTTGACAGCTGCATCCGATTACTTGATGCAGCCGTTCCCTGGTGTCTAGTGGGGAGGATCGCTCCTCCGGGACATTGTCCCGGAGGAGCGATCCACACATCTTACCCCGTCCGGGGTCAGCGCCATAATGGCGCTGATCCCGACTCGGCACTCGATTGCTTCCGGCTGCAGCAGCCGGAAGCAATCGATGTGCCTATCTCATCAATCTATGCTGCATATCTATGCAGCATAGATCTGTATGAGAGATCAGTGCACTTATACTAGAAGTCCCTCATGGAGGGTGTAAAAGTAAAAATAAAATTGTTGCTTTTAATAAAAAGCCCCCTCCCCTGATAACAGTTTAAATCACCCCCCTTTTCCCATGTTATAAATAAAAAATAAATAAATAAACATGTTTGGAATCGCCACGTGCGTAATTGCCCAAACTATTAATTAATCACATTCCTGATCTTGCACGGTAAATGGCGTAAGCGCTAAAAAAAACCGAAGTGCAAAATTGCGCATTTTTGGCCGCATCAAATCCAGAAAAAAATGTAATAAAAAGCGATCAAAAAGTCGCAATCAAGGTACCAATAGAAAGAAGACATCATGGCACAAAAAATGACATCTCACACAGCCCCATAGACCAAAGGATAAAAGCGCTATAAGCCTGGGAATAGAGCGATCTTAAGGAACATATATTTGTTAACAATGGTTTGAATTTTTTTACAGGCCATCAGATACAATGAAAGTTATACATGTTACATCTCGTTGTAATTGTAACGATTGAGGAACATATATAACAAGTCAGTTTTACCCCAGGGCAAACGGCGTAAAAGCGAAAAAAAATAAAAAATAAAAGAAATGCAGTTTTGTGTTTTTTTTTTCAATTTCACCACACTTTTTTTCTGGTTTTGCAGTGTACTTTATGAAAAATTTAGCCTGTCATTGCAAAGTACAATTAGTCAAGCAAAAAATAAGGGCTCATGTGGGTTTTTAGGTGAAAAAGTGCTATGGCCTTTTAAGCACAAGGAGGAAAAAACGAAAACGCAAAAATTTTAATTGGCCTGTCCTCTAAGTGTTAAAAACAGAATAACTATTACTTATCTTATAGAGATGCAAAAGAGGAGCCCGTAGAGCTTAATTAAAGAGTCTCAAAACACAGGACTAGCCAGATATCCCTCCAGGAAGGACCCAGCCGAGGGGTGGCTCCTGTAAGGAAACAACCAAAACTGCCATATTAAGTAGCCCTATGAGTCAATGTAATGACAAGGGAAAGATCTTGACGAGGTATCCATCCACATACAGCTGTTTCGGGGTCTTGCCCCTCATCAGTGTGGAGCAGGATTCTGGCTAGGTGGGACCAATGCCTAGTAAAGCCATAAGAGAAACAGATCGCTGATCTCAGGGAGACCAGCCAAACGATAACACTGCCGGCCGTAAGTGAAAGTGCTCAATGCAATGAAATCCTAGGTGCATTGCCCCCTGGGAAACATGAATGTGCAAAAGAAGAGCCTGTGGAGCCTCATTGAAGAGTCTCAAAACACAGAACTAGCCAGATATCCCTCTGGGAAGGACCCAGCTAAGATCTTATAGAGGAAATTGGTCCTGTACAGGAGATTAAAAGCTTTATCTTTCAGAAATGTAGGATCGATTTCCACAATAAAAAAAAAAAAAACAAGTGGAAACTATAGAGACAACAATGTGACAAGCCCTGCTTACTCATACATACTGTAAACCGTTATGTAAAGTGTAAGAGGTTCTAGTGCAAGTAGGTTTGTTTTTTTACAATTCAGTGTAATGCTTGATGCATACAAAACATAGAAACATAGAAGATTGTTGGCAGAAAAAGACCACTTGGTCCATCTAGTATTCCCTTCTTATTATCTTAGCATAGATATATGTATATAGCAGGCATGTTTAAATTCTGCTATTGTAGATTTACCAATTACATCTGCTGAAAGTTTGTTCCAAGCATCTATTACTCTTTCAGTAAAGTAATGTTTGTTTTCTGATGCTTCTGATCTTTCCCCTAACTAACCTCTCACTGTATGTTCTTCTTCTGGAGTTCAGTTTTTTACTAAAAACACTTCCCTCCTGAACCTTATTTAGCTCTTTAACATATTTAAAGGTTTCGATCATGTCCGCCCTTTCTCTTCTTTCCTCCAGACTATAATGATTCACATCCTTAAGTCTTTCCTGATATGTTTTATGCCTGACACCCCCACCAGTTTTGTATCCCGTCTTTCGACCCGTTCTACAGTATTTTACAAATGTACTTTTGTAGATGAGGTCTCCAGAACTGAACACGGTATTCCAGATGTGGTATTACTGAATTTATCTTAAATAGCTATTACCATTACCAATAAATAATGTTAAATTAGCAGGCAAGGTGATATACTACATGTTTACAATTTACTTCAATTTTTTTTAAATACAATGCTATAAAATAAATGTCTCACTTACTGTATTCTTTATTAAGAATAAAAGAATAATTAAAAAAAAAGAAACTAAATGCAGGAAGTGATGTCAGTTTTTCCTCTGCTGTACATAGACTGGCCCAGTGAAGACAAATGCTGATTGGCCCGCAGCAGCAGTGCACACTCCTGTACACACCCCTGTACACTGCTGCAAGAGGGTATAATAATAAAAAGGCATGTACACAAGTCAAATGCAGACGCATGGGCAATAAATGATTTGCTGAAAAATTTAAATAAAAACTGACAGCATACATAAGGCATGCATTAACTATATATTGGTTTGTTTGTTACTTTTTATGTCATGACAGGGCACTTTAAGGTTCTATATATATTTTTTTATTCCTTATCTGACTTTTGTTCATAAATATATATATATTTTTTATATGACTTTTGTTCTTATTTATTAATTTAAATCAAACCCTAACTGGTTTAGCTAACTGTAACCTATGGTAATAAATTATGCCAGGGAAGATTGTTACACAAAAAGAAAGCACATGTTCAGCCATAATTTATTAGCTCCTGAAATTAATTTTTTAATGAATACCATCTTCCTTTTACTGTAAAGGTATTATTTCAATTCTTATTTCACAATCAGAATGGCCTTTAATTGCAGCTTATGTAATTGAGAGAGAAAACATTATTATTTGAAGCCAAGAGCTTTGTCCAGAAGATTCTGTCCAACTGGGCAGGCTAAGATAACCACGATATGCAGTAAACTGTACCGTTCACAAATAAATTCAGCAATTTCCTAGTAACATATGTTATTCTAATGCCCCTTATCTGAATTAAACAAACAAAAAAAAAATAGGATAGCTTTATCGATTATATGTACAGGACATACTGGAGATATTCCAACAACATCACCTAAAAAACAATGACTTCTTGGCAATAATCAAATGTTTGTTGCAGTAGGATTTTGCTATACCACATCTTCTTCTGTACCTCTGTTTATCTTTTGTGTGATCTGGTGAAAAAAATAACTGTATTTTGCAAAAGCAGGTAGTAAATATTGAGCATGTTGTTTATTTGGACGGTCTTAATTAGAGATGACTGAACTTCATCAGAGTTCTTCGGACTTTGGAGAAAGGTTCGTGTTAGCTTGTTTCCCTGTTGCCTGATTTCTCCTGCACCTCACCAACACTAAAGGCGTCTCTGTAACAGATGTCCTGAGGAGAGTTATACCTTCTATTTATTAACAGGGTTAACTTAACCCTGGAGAGCTGTGGACATTGGTAGATCACTTGCATACAATGAATCATTGTATCAGTGATCCACTGCTGTCAAGAGGTCTCCTGGGGGAAGTTAATCCTGCCAAGTTACATCAGGTAGCCTCTTCTAAAACCATGTCTGGCAGCAGAATTAGTGTTATTGTCAATTATATTTGTTCTACTGCTAGACAAGGTATTAGGACAGGCCACCTGATTTAACCTGGCAGGTAACTTACAGGGTTAACTTTACCCAGGATATCTGTGGACATTGGTGAATCACTGGGGTAAAAATAACTCATTGTGCATCAGTGATTCACAGCTGTCTTCAGCTCTCCTGTTTGAAGTTAATCCTTCATTCTGCTTGAAGTAACCTTAACTATACTGGTGCTTGACAGGACTAAAGAGGTTATCCAGTGCTATTAAAACATGCAAACTTTCTTCCAGAGACAGCAGCACTCTTGTCTACAGTTCAGGTGTGGTTTGCAATTAAGCTCCATTCAGTCCAATAGAACTAAGTTGCAAAACCTCACCCAAACTGGAGACACGAGTGGTGCTGCCACTGGAAGAAAGTGACCATGTTATTGTAGTGCTGGATAACCCCTTTTACTTCACCCAGGAGAGAGGTGAACAGCATGTACTGACACACAATGTGACAGGACAGGAGCGATTTCACAGCTACACAGCTTACACTACTACCCTCTCACTATCCTTTATTTATCTGTGATACTTAATCAACCTTCTAAAACCCTCTTTAACCCTGCTTCTCCCTTTCTGTAAATGTATGTATTCAAATCACTATACAGGGGCTGACTTTCCCCAATATATATAGTGAAGGAGAAAGTGTTATGTTGCATTGGGCAACTTGCAGCTGATTGCCCCTTGCACCCAGGTTTTTTATGTAATGTAATGTACAATTTGTGGCAACCATCTTGGACCAGGTTTATACTACCTTTGCAGTTTGGCCGCAAACCTAACTTCTTGCACAATTCTTAACGAACCGTAGTTCGGGAACTTGAGTTCGCATATCTCTAGTCATGTTCAATTATGGGCGTTTTTCTACATGTACACTGTTGGCCAATTTCCTTTTGACTTTAATAGAGTGCGTTATTATAATTTACGGTTGTATTTTACCTGTATTTTATTGGTGCAGTATGTCATCCTGGGCGACAAATGAAAAAGTCTGATTATTGAATTTAGACTATTGAATTCACTATGGTGAGCAATTCCTATTTTTTGTCATTGCTCTTGTCCAGTTATGGTATCTTCCTCTTTTGCGCACCATTGCTTTCACTGTTCCCAATAAATCCAGCAGAGCAGACACGGGCAAGATTATAAGTGAAATACAAAATGCCATTCTTGATAAATTCTCCCCATTGTGTGAACTGTGAACTATGGCACAGATTTTTCCAACATGGATTTAAAGTCCACATTGCAGCTAAAAAGAAAGAGATATGTCACTACATTGATGTAGTATCTGTGCACACTCAACATCAGGTAGCCAGAGTTTTAATTTATCCTACTGATAGGAGCTCAATTGCTTTCAAAACTAAAGCACTAAAAGTGGAATTCCGTGGACATATTCTGAGACATAAGTCAAAGTGAAAAACCATTTGAACATGCTAAGTAACATTCTTGGATCTATGTAACAAAGTTCACAGTGGATTTTATTTTCATAAATATGACACTGTGTGTATGTATAGGTTATTAAGGAGCGCACATCTTCTGAGATTTTTTTTCTGGTTTGATTCAGCAAACGTGAATAACAGATTTTTTTTTTTTTTTTAAGGATTAGGTTCCTGATACAGATTCTGAAGTGTCCCTACAGATAATACTGTATGTACAAGAGTAGTCATTCCTATAAAAAGGCAGGTGTCCTCACCAATGTTAGATACAGAGCGATTAGCCCAGCAAAAGTATTGAGTAGTACTTGCAATGCTTATAACATCACTGCTTACCTTCGGACCAATCTGTGTACAAAAATAGGAAGGAAATTCATTTAAAATGGATCACAAAAATTTGTATGAAAATGTTGTGAAATTTGGATATTTTCTCAATGAGAGCAGTTTGTTGAGACAGAGGACAGTAAGCCTCTATCATCACTTATTAATGTAAATCAAGTGTTTGTCTTACTAACATTTTTAAAGGGGGAGTGAGTGATCTTCACAGATGGATCATTTTTTCAAGTAAAAAATATCTATGTCATTAGGACATTTCCATACATCTCCAGGGATATTGTTGGAATATCCTAACAATAATTGCACAATACAATAATGTAAGTATATTTGCCTTATTCACACAACGTTCTTTTTCAGTAAAGAACGGACGCTGTTTGCAATGGAATCAGTGTCCATTCTTTACTGCAGGGAAGGCATTGTATTGAAGTCAATGCATTGCTGCTCACTGAGTTCACACTTCGTTATTTTAAGGGTGCGTTCACACATACAGGATTTGCAGCAGATCTGCAGCCGATTTGATGGCGCAGATTTGAATCTACAGCAGATCCACAACAGATCCGCAGCAGATTTGACAGCCCAGAATTGATTTGCTTTGAATCTGCAGCTTGAAATCTGCGCTATCAAATCTGCTGCAGATCCTGTACGTGTGAACACACCCTTAAGGAGAAGTCCGGCGAATATTTTTATTAAAGTATTGTTTTGCCCCTCCAAATGTTATACAAATCACCATTATACACTTATTACGGGAAATGTACATAAAGTCCTTTTTTTCCTGCACTTACTACTACATCAAGGCTTCACTTCCTGGATAAAATGGTGATGTTAATGGTTAAAAAAAAGGAATATTTCTGCAGCCAATACAGAGGTATCGGCTGCAGGAATGTCCTAAATGCAGCTTGGCGACCGGCAGTTTAACAGCGTCCGTTGCTATGCAACGACGCTGTTAAACATTGTTTGAGCATAGCCTTAGGCTGGGTTCACACTGCAATTTCTGTCCATTTACCGTATATGTAAGGGAAAAAAACAGAAAGTAAAAACGGATATCATATTGCCAAATCAGTTTACCATTGACTTACATTGTACAAAAAGGCTTAGAACAGACCCTTTTTCTTGGCGTATAAAAAAATGGGATTGACCATGTTAAAATGTACTGAAATGAAAATTGGCTCTGAAAATCCACTGTTAAAGTGATTGTCATTGTGTTTTCTTTTCTACAATATGAAACATTTCAATACTGCATACATAGACACTCAACCTTGAGCACTAAAGGGCAAAATTTAACCAGCGCATAGTTTGTTACAAGGACTGTAACAAGAGGGACTTAACATTGTGATCTTGGAACAATCCTTTTCCTCTTATATTACAAAGTACACACTCCAAATTATTTGTCTGAAATGTTTTCAAATTGAATAAACGGCAATAGTTGTAAGGTTAGTGATGTTTTATCTACAGCGCTTACACTGATTATAGTATAGCTGAATACGCTTTGTTCTCTTTGAATGTCTAAGTGCTTTCTAAGAGGATACCATGGGGCACTGGGCTTGCCTTTCTATTATTCTGTACAAGAAATTTTCAAAGGCTCACTTGCAGGTTCTAAATTGACCCTTTTACAAATTCTGCCATTTTTCCTGTTGTGGTACAATAATGAGACACTTTGGAGACTGCTCACATGTAGAACTGCCAGAAAAACATGATTCACGTGTCACCGCTTCCTATTATATAGAGCTATGCCTGACAACAATGTTGCGACTGCTCCTTTCCAGCATCACAACAGACATACTGTATGCCTTCTGTCGCCGGCATGGATGATCACACAACGTATGATGTAGTCCAGACCCTGAAACAGATCTTTTCAGATTAAAGGCTTTCTATGTGGCTTAGAAAAAGAGATGGAAAAGGAAAATAAAGTTGTAACATTTAAAAAATAAATTGAATTATATTCATTCGTTTGAGTACAAAAGTTTGAATTTGGAAAGACAGAGACAGATGGATGGATAGATAGATAGATAGATAGATAGATAGATAGATAGATAGATAGATAGATAGGAGATAGATAGATAATCTAAAGATAGAAAATGCAGCACTCCCAATTCCATGAAGAAAATAGTGAAGATTTATTTAACCTGTAGACACGGCAAGCAAGATTTCGCTTGAGAAAGGACCTTATTGATAGGTTTGAAACTTTGCTTACTGTGACTATGGTTTAAATAAATCTTCACTATTTTCTTCAAGGAATTTGGAATGCTGCAGTGCTTTAACTACATTGGTTGGAACTAGGTGTGACAGTTAGCAGCCTTCTGTCCTTTGGCTTCATCTGAGTGCAGCGAGCTATTTGTTTTATAGATAGATAGATAGATAGATAGATAGATAGATAGATAGATAGATAGATAGATAGATAGATTTGATGGAAATACAGTACATTTGTTAATGTTATAGAGGGGTGTTGTCATTTAGTAGTATGTATTTTTGGCTGATTTCAAAGGTCAGAATAAATTATCAGAATTCTCTCGTTCAGTTTTTAATTTTTAAATCCTATAGTCGATACAAGAAAAAAAAAGACAATAAAACCATTAGGCTGTGTTCACACGTTGCACAAACAACGGCCGTTGATCATGATAATTTATTCCGGCCGTAGGTACTGTTAAACAATGGCCGTTCACGCAGAATGGCTGTTATTTCTACAGCGCGTGAACATAGCCTAATACTGTTCTTTTCCTTTTCCGTTTGCCCCACTCTGTTTCATTTGTAAATAGCATATTGGATGCGACCCTCAAATTTTGAAATGTTTACAATGTAGACATTTATGCAATTTGTACATTCAACAAGTAATTAATTTTTGTACATGTTTTTAAAGATACCATGTCTGTTTGTTTTACATCTGCCTGGAACATTACTACTTCCTCTACCATTATTATACTCCCATTATACATATACTAAGAGAAATATAAGAAGCCAGAGGATAAGATCAGACTCACTTGGTGTTTTTCACCCCCCCCCCCCAAAAAAAAAAAAATGAAAAAAAAAAAAAAAAATTGGAAAAGAACATACAGAGTACATACAGTATCTAACATTACACTCCCATAAGTCCTTTCAGAGTCCTGATTTATTAATGTGTCATTGTATTCTATACAACTATCACATTGCTTGGAGGCTGTTTAAAGGTCTTATATAACCATTGCTCCATTTAAATACATTGAAACATATGTCATTTCTGCTTTTGTGTATTATGAAATATGAAGCAAGACCATAAAGGGGAAATACATATTGTTCACTTGAGCCAGGGGGTGTATAACTTTCTGTAAGTAATTACAATGAGATACCCATAAGCAAAATATATGGAATATAAAACAATGTATCCATTTATTTGGCAGTTACATTCTTGGTGCTTACTGCATATGTTTAAGAATTTTTCTGAATATATTTTTTTCCACGCTCGCAATGTTCCTGTGGTTTGCCCCTAGGACTCCATGTTAGTGTTAAAATATTGTTTTAATTATAAATTCCATTTAATTAAAATATGTTTTTAGGAATACATGCCTCCTATCATATGTGTGCAGTGATCCCTGTGACAGCCCAATGCTTTAGGTGTCTGAATTTGAGCAGTGTACTATACAATCATCCTCCAAACTGAATGTATATAAACTGAGAGTGGATGTGTTATCATTATTACTGCAATTAATACTAAAGTGCCATGAAATTGGTTTTGCCTCCCGGTGACAATAACAATTCTCTGATGTGTCTTCTCTTCTGTTTTGAGAGCTAAAGACCCAAACTAAGTTGTTAAACCCAAAAAGTGCGGACTATATGTTGTTTATACAATACCTGTAATCATCCTACCCCACAAAATACCAACTATTGTCCTGTGAGTACTCTTACATGCTCTAAGGCATTAGGATCCCAAGCAACTGGAAACCATAGCTTTCTAGATTTACCAAGGAGGAACTGACCTCTGGTATCTTTCTAGGCACAGGAGCCTTGACATCCCAATGCTTCTAATGATCAAGGAAGGGTTTAAGTCCACAGGTAGACAGAGTCCATCTACCAATCGTAAAGGGCAATGTTGCCAACACAATACAGCACAAAAATAGTTTCTCTGCACTGTTTACACTACGTGATGCTGGAATGACCTCCCCTTTAACTTTGGACTACTGTACTGGAACCAAGTGGTGCTCGACCGATGTAATAGACATAAAGTCCAATAAGTACTCACACCAAAGATGAAATCACTGCGACAGACACAGGATCCTTGCAAAAATTATTTATTCCGGTCACAAGACAAGGCTACAGCCGTTTCATGCTCAGGTGCACTGAGAGGTCCATAATGAAATGCCCCTGAACGTGAAACAGCTGTAGCCTTGTCTATGTTCATCAGCTTGTATCCCATGTGACCGAAATAAATAGTTTTGGAGAGAATTACCAATACAATGTTTTTTTTGTTTTTTTTTTTTAATATACAACTTATCAAAAAATCATGCAAAGGCAACTTTTTTAGTGACATATTGGGATATCATAACGAATGATAAACAGTATAATTGATGTATGTGTATTCTATTTGTGTAAGCTTCCAAAATAACATTGATGAATTGTTTTTAACCCCTTTCAGAATTTCAATATGGCTATGGAGTATATGAAATAGGTTCCAGAGATGTGGTGGTGCCTGCTGCTATCAGCTGATACTGGTCGTTTAGTAGTTATATAATTTACTGGTCTGTCTGACTGGTGCCCGCCCCGTCAGATCACCAGTTGGCACCCCTGCAATGCTATTGCTGGGGTTTCAGTCAGGTAAATTGCCTTCTGATGGCCTCTTTGTTTGCTGTGTTAATTCTTCTAGTAGAGTCTGTCTCAGTAGTAGTGTAAGGATTTTAGAGCTCAGTGCAAAGCAACAACATTTACTTGAGCTGTATAAGCAAAACAAATGATTGCCTATAAAGGTCCCTAGGGGTATTTGAAAAGTGGGAGGGAAAAAAAATGGCTTTAACCCCTTAAGGACCGGGCCTGAAATGGCCTTAAGGACGGAGCCAATTGTCACTTTTGCATTTTCATTTTTTCCTCTTCGCCTTCTAAGACCCATAACTATTTCATTTTTTCACCTACAGGACCATGTGAGGCCTTGTATTTTTCAAGAGCAGGTGTACTTTGTAATGGCTTCTTTCAATCTGCCATAAAATGAAAGACGGAACCCCCAAAATATCATTTACGTGGTGAAATTGGGTCAAAAAATGTGATTCTGAAAATTTTGGGGGGCTTCCATGTTTACAAAATGCATTTTACGATAAAACTGGCATTTTTTTCTTTATTCTATAGGTAGTTCTGAACACAGCGATATGCATGTTTACTAGGTTTTCTAACGTTTTACTATTTTTTTTGCAAATAGTCATATTTAAAATGGCCCTATTATAACTCTTATAGCACATTTATTTTTTCACCTATGGGGCATCTCTTTTTGCATCATGATCTCTAGTTTTTATTAGTAAATTTTTTTTTAGATCAAACGTATTGATCGCTTTTTATTAATTTATATATATATAAAATGTAATTTTTTTAAAAAAACCCAATCTCCGCTTTTTTACCGTTTTATGTTCAGGCCGTTCACCTAGCGGGAATAATATTGTTTTATTTTAATAGATCCGACGATTATGCACACTATGGTATGATATATGTTAATTAGCGTTATTATTTTTATGCGTTTTATGTATAAAATGGGAAGGGGGATGATTTTCACTTTTACTGGAGGAGGGGCTTTGGGCATTTTTTTTTTAAACTGTTTATATTGAATTTTTTCACAAATACTTCACAATAACAGTAGAAGGACACATTTACAGCACATTCTCTTGGAAATGAGATAATCAGCGAAAGACCAACCATGTACCAATAACAAAGATACCATGCAGTAAGTATCAAACAAACAGTTAGTCTTACCTTATAAAATCCAAAAACATACCCAACCCCCTATTTCCCCTCCTCCACAGATGCAGGAAAAGGCTAATAGGAAAACCTGCTTGGAAACCAACTATATTACTGACAGAATATCTAAGTACCTGATACTGTTAGGTAACCAAGCGTCCCCGCTAGCCCAGACGTTAGATACCATTTTGTCCCAGTAAACGACTGCATCAGGTCTTTAATCTCTTGGTTTAAATAAAAATTTCCACAAAGCGTCTCCATTTCTTAAAGAAATTAGCAGTAGTCGCCTCCTTTCACCTCTCACATTCCACTCTGTTCATAAACAGAATATGTTTCATCTGGGCTAGCACCTCCGTCATAGGAGGTAAGGCCGGTTGCAGCTAAGTTTGCAATATACATCTTTTGGCCACCAGCAAAAAAGCATGTATAGCCAAATATACCTGTAGTGGTTCCGGAACAGAATGGAAGAGGAGAAGCTGTGAAGATAAGGGAAGTTTTAACTGCCTTAATGAGCTAAGGCCACCAATTGGGTCCAGAATTGTTGGGTGTGTGGAAAGGACCAAATACCATGCGTGAGGTTTGTGGCCGGCTGGTTACATTTCGGACATGCAAGAAATCTATCTGAGGCTAAGGGATGGGGAAGGATATTGAAGCCATATATAGCTTTATGTATAAGTTTATATTGTGATTCCCTTCACCACTCGTTAGGAACAGCACGTCGGACTGTAGCCCAGCCTTCTTTTTGGGCATTTTTAAAAACTTTTATCATTATTTTTTTTACACTTTTTAAGTTCCCTTAGTTGTCTTTATATTATTCTATTAGATTGCTAACACTGATCACTGCTATGCCATAGCATAGCAAAGATCAGTGTTATCGGCAATCTTTTGCCTGTGGCCTGTGGCAGGCTCTACCAGAAGATTGGACTGCATGGAGGTAAGCAGCAGACCTCCGACAGTCAGACAGTGCAATTGGGACCTCTGCAGACATGCTGCGGCTGTGAGGGTCCTGATTGCTAAGTGATCAGAGATGTTTTGGTCACTTATACTTAACCCCTTAACGACATTGGGCGTAAATTTACGCCCTGATGCCGGTAAGGGAGTTCAGAGTGGGGCCGCGGGGCGACCCCGCTCTGAACCGCAGCGGTCCTGGGTGCCGCGTGTAGCTCGGGACCGTAGGTATTAGCGGGCACGGTCCGATCGCCGTGCCCGCTAATACAGTAATCAGATGCAGCTGTCAAACATGACAGCTGCATCCGATTACCGGACGCAGCGTCATCCCTGGTGTCTAGTGGGGAGATCGCTCCTCCGGGATGTTATCCCGGAGAAGCGATCTCCGTAAATGAAGCCGGCCGGGGACCGCTCCAAGATGGCGCCGTCCCCGGCTCGGCACTCGTTTACTTCCGGCTGCAGCAGCCGGAAGTAAACGAGTGCCTATCTCATGGATCTCTGCAGCATATCTATGCTGCAGAGATCTCAATGAGAGATCAGTGTACCTATACTAGGGGGGGCTTCTAGTATAAGTGTAAAAGTTAAAAAAAAAAATGTCATTATTAGTAAAAAGCCCCCTCCCCTAATAAAAGTCTGAATCACCCCCCTTTTCCCAGGTTATAAATAAAAGTAAATAAATAAATAAATAAATAAACATGTTTGCTATCGCCGCGTGCATAATCGCCCGAACTATTAATTAATCACATTCCTGATCTCGCACGGTAAATGGCGTCAGCGCAAAAAAATCCCAAAGTGCAAAATTGCGCATTTTTGGTCGCATCAAATCCAGAAAAATTGTAATAAAAAGCAATCAAAAAGTCGTATATGCGCAATCAAGGTACCGATAGAAAGATCACATCATGGTGCAAAACATGACACCTCACACAGCCCCATAGAACAAAGGATAAAAGCGCTATAAGCCTGGGAATGGAGCGGTTTTAAGTGTCGTATATTTGTTGACAATGGTTTAAATGTTTTACAGGCCATCAGATACAATATAAGTTATACATGTTACATATTATTTTAATCGTAATGACTTGAGGAACATATATAACAAGTCAGTTTTACCCCAGGGTGAATGGCGTAAAAACACATTTCCCCCAAATAAACAAAATGCGTTTTGTTTTTTTCAATTTCACCACACTTTGAATTTTTTTCTGGTTTCGCAGTGTACTTTATGCAAAAATTCAGCCTGTCATTGCAAAGTACAATTAGTGACGCAAAAAATAAGGGCTCATGTGGGTCTCTAGGTGGAAAAATGCAAGTGCTATGACCTTTTAAACACAAGGAGGAAAAACCGAAAACGCAAAAATCGAAATTGGCTCTGTCCTTAAGGGGTTAAACACAGCGATCGCGTGATCATGGCATTTAAGGGGTTAATGGCGGGCGGCAGCGCTATCGCGGCGGCCTGCCATTGAAGGTGTGGGCCTGGCTGCAGATAGCAGCCGGTCCTCACCAGCTATAGAGCGAGCTCAGCTCATTAGCCTGCTCCATAGCCCGGGCCTCGTCAGGGCGTACTTTTACGCCCTTCTTCGGGGTTAAGGCACAGGCAGTGGGGGCATAAATGTACTCCCACAATCATTAAGGGGTTAAAGCCTAAAATAAATTAAAAAATTACTTCTACTCCTAAACAAAGCAGCATATTCAGTATCACTGTGTCTGAAACTGTTCCAAACTATTATTATCAATTTAAAAAAAAAAAAAAATTGGTGGATCACACATTGGCACCAAACCCCTTTTTGAAAGCCAGGTTCAGATGTCTCGAATCAAAAGAAGATGCTGTCAAGCATTTTGCAGATCAGTATCCTTCATTATTATATAGATGTAACGCATTTTGGGGGTCCACAACACATCATATCTATACAATAAAGAAGGATATTAATCTGCAAAAAAGCCTGATAGCATCTTCTTTTGCATCAGGCGATCTGAAACTGGATTCAAAAAGGGTTTTGGTGCCAACGAGTGATCCACCGTTGTTCTAGTCCGCCAGGCTATTCAGAGTTTGAATCACATCTGGTGGCCATGGCTACTATATTAGAAAATGTTTGGGGAGGGCTGGCTACTATATGAGACTACTGAGAAGGGCTGGTTACTATATGAGACTATGGGGGAGGGCTAGCTTCTATATAAGAGACTATGGGGGAGGGCTGATTACTATATAAGAGACTATGGGGGGAGAGCTGGCTACTATATAAGAGACTATGGGGGAGAGCTGGCTACTGTAGGAGACTATTGGGGAGGGCTGGCTACTATATGAGACTATTGGGGAGGGCTGGCTACTATATAAGAGACTATGGGGGAGGGCTGGCTACTATATGAGACTACTTGGGAAGGCTGGTTACTATAGGAGACTATTTTGGAGGGCTGGCTTCTATATGGGACAATTGGGGACTGGCTACTCTTTGGGCACCATTGGGAGGGCAGTTTTGGTTGGGTTGGCTTCCTAATGGGGTAATATTGGGGGGTGTTGCTATTACATAGGTTTGAGTTTAATCATGGGTAATCATTGGTTTAACCATTTGTTTTGTTTTTTTCTTTATTTGTGTATTATTATTATTATTATTATTATTATTATTAATAATAATAATTCTTTTTTGAGCACCCCTGATTCCAGAGCGCTGTACAAATGATAAGAGGTTATAAGCATGCAAGCTGCAACAGAATAAACCTCGCCTGTTGCACACCAGTGCATTGTTCACCATGTCCAAGAACAAGATAAAGTTAGCCAGCAGTCCAGGGAATGGTCCAAAAGTTTATTCATTCAAACATCCAGAAAAGCAGACATGTTTCAACTAACAGATCCCATTAATATCTTGAGTGTGAATGAGTCTTTGGGGCAGTGAATATCTATCTATCTTTGTATACTGAGAGACCTAATTTTCAACTGTGACTGTGATGTCATTCCCCAGGTGATATATGGGCAGATATTCAGGGAAATACATGTGAACTTGCACACAAAAAACATATTGAGGCTATGTTTACACTACATAAGTACCGTTGTTGATCACAGCCGTGATTACTATGGTACTTATGTAGTGCTGCTGCTGAGGGAATCACGGTCTAAGTGTATACACATAGGGGGGAATTTGTGAAGGCCAGCGAACAAGTATGCCGATCTTATATTTGGCCCTGCCCCTTTTCCCCTGCAGTATTCACTAAGAGGCGCACTGCAAGCGGGCGTAAATAATGATACATATGGAACGGAAGGAGGCCACGCCTCCACCCAGCCTTGTCACCCCCCCCCCCAAGCTCCCCCAGCCCGCCCATCTGGTGAGCGGGGTGTACGGGAGGCGTACGCCAGGGAAAAAGGGCAAATCTTCTCCCTGGCGTACGCCTCGGGTGTATCTTTCTTAGTTGTCCCCCATAGTATACACTCCGGCCGGGATCCCTAGCAGCGCCACAAGTAACTGACATGTCAGTTTTCTGCGACAGCTATTCACTTAATAGCGCTTGCAGAAAACCGTGTCAGTTATTTGGCAACTTTGAAGTATAAGGCTCTATTCATACGTCCTGTTCATGTCCTTAATTGCGGATCCGCAATAATATAGGACCAATGTATTTCAATGGACCTATACACACATCCGTGTTGTGTACTGGGCTGCAATCCGTTCCGCAAAAAAAAAAGGACAGACCCTAGTACGGACAGTAACTGACACATCCAATACAACTCTATGGGGTCCGTATTTTACGGATGCAATACGGATGCAATACGGATGCAATACGGATGCAATACGGACTGAATTTGCGGATTGTATACTGACTGAAATTTGCGGATTGGAAAAATATACTGACGTGTGAATAGACCCTTAGTGGCTTAATATAACTATATAACTATTTGTTCGTTTATTTATTGTTATGTTATTAATGGGCACAATTGATACCAATTTTTATTTCTATTATATACTCCTTTAGGCTAGGTTCACACTATGTAACTGTGCGGCTGTATTTTTTATGCGGCTGTAAATGTGCGGATGAAACTCCGGCCGTGGGAAAAAATAGACATGCGGCTCAAAACATACGGTCATTTACTTGGAAATCTGGTTCATCTAAAAATAACAAATAAAATCTTAAAAAAGTGATGCAAACACCTCTAGATGCATCTGGGAAAGCAGGGAACACAGTTTACATGAATTGCTATTACCGGGGTTTGCGATCCTCTGCACTAATGCCGATGTCTCTCATGGTTAATCTATTAAAATAATAAAACACATTTTCGTTGTAATAAAGTCCCTTTCGTTGTTCACTAATTAAATTTAAACTAATCCATCATTTTGCAATTAAATATACTGTTAAAATAAATAGATATATAAATAAATGTATATTTATATATATATTTATTTTTGACAGTATATTTAATTGCACAATGATGGATTCGTTAGAATTAAATTATTGACCAACGAAACTGAATTTATTTAATCGAAAATGTGTTTTATTAATTAAATATTAATTAGTACAGGAAGCTCCATAAGCCGTTAATTCATATGCCGGCAATAGAGCATTCTGTACTAATCATCACTTTACTTTAATGAAAACATCAAATGTTTCTTCTAATTATGTTATGACAATAGCATTATTAGAAGAAACATTTAGAATTATATGTGCGCTCAGCTGATTGGCTGATCGGCTGAGCGCACATATAATTAGCGGGTCCGCAGCACAGTGACTTCATTTTGCTGCAGCACAGCTAAGAGGACACATCAGGGTGAGTATAGAGCTCTCCCCACCCCTTCCCCAGCACTGCTCCCCTCCCAGCAAGGAAGGGGGGTCACTTAACCCCTTCCTTGCTGGGATGGGTGCAGTCTGACATCAGTCTGGCCCCCAAGGGGTTAAGGGGGATGCAATACATCCTCCCTTAACCCCTTGGGGGCCAGACTGTAAGCAGCGATCTGTAAAGATGCTGCATACTGTAAGGTGCACAACACCGCTCACAATGATGGGTGTTGTGCTCCTGTTTGTGTGATTTTTGTGTGTTTCTCCCTTTTTGTTTTTCAGATATCGGTATCCTGTGGATTACGTCGGATTCCGTGGACTACGTCGATGACCAGCGTTTTTTTTTATGTTTTTTTTTTATAAAATAGTCAATGAGGGGTGTGGGGGTGTTTTTATTTGAATACATTTTTTTTTTTACTTGTGTCTTGTCTTTATTTCTTTACTTTATAGACTTAGTAGTGGAAGCCGTCTAATAGACAGAATCCATTACTAAGTTGGGGCCTAGTGTTAGCCGGTATAAAATGGCTAACACTAACCCCCTATTATTACCCCAGTACCCAATGCCACCAGGGGTACTGGGAAGAGCCGGGTACCAGTGGTCCCGGAGCGTCAAAATTGGCGCTCCTGGACCGGGCGGCAGCAGGCTGGTAAGATTTAGGCTGGGGAGGGCCTAAACCAATGGCTCTTCCCACCCTGGTGTTACCAGGCTGCTGGTGTTTGGTTTTTAACCCGGCTGGTTATAAAAATAGGGGGACCCTATGCGGTTTTTTTTTATTATTTATTTATTTAAAAAAAACGCATAGGGTCCTCCCTATTTTTATAACCAGCCGGGTTAAAAAACAAACAACAGCAGCTTGGTAACACCAGGGTGCGAAGAGCCATTGGTTTAGGCCCTCCCCAGCCTAAATCTTACCAGCCTGCTGCCGCCCGGTCCAGGAGCGCCAATTTTGATGCTCCGGGACCACTGGCACCCGGCTCTTCCCAGTACCCCTGGTGTCATTGGGTACTGGGGTAATAATAGGGGGTTAGTGTTAGCCATTTTATACCGGCTAACACTAGGCCCCAACTTAGTAATGGATTCCCTCTATTAGACGGCTTCCACTACTAAGTCTATAAAGTAAAGAAATAAAGACAAGACACAAGTTAAAAAAATTTTTTATTCAAATAAAAACACCCCCACACCCCTCATTGACCATTTTATAAAAAAAAAAAACATTAAAAAAACGCTGGTCATCGACGTAGTCCACGTAATCCCACGTAATCCACAGGATACCGATATCTGAAAAACAAAAAGGGAGAAACACACAAAAAACACACAAACAGGAGCACAACACCCATCATTGTGAGCGGTGTTGTGCTCCTTACAGTATGCAGCATCTTTACAGATCGCTGCTTACAGTCTGGCCCCCAAGGTGTTAAGGGAGGATGTATTGCATCCCCCTTAACCCCTTGGGGGCCAGACTGATGTCAGACTGCACCCATCTCAGCAAGGAAGGGGTTAACTGACCCCCCCTTCCTTGCTGGGAGGGGTGCAGTGCTGGGGAGGGGGTGGGGAGAGCTCTATACTCACCCCGATCTTCTCTCTTCGCTAGTCCGCAGCACAATGAAGTGACTGTACTGCGGACCGGCTAATTATATGTGCGCTCAGCCGATCAGCCAATCAGCTGAACGCACATATAATTCTAAATGTTTCTTCTAATAATGCTATTGTGATAACATAATTAGAAGAAACATTTGATGTTTTCATTAAAGTAAAGTGATGATTAGTACAGAATGCTCTATTACCGGGAATATGAATTAACAGCTTATGGAGCTTCCTGTACTAATTATTACTAATTATTGACCAACGAAAGTTGACCCCGGACAGTGTAAGATGTGGCCGCGCGGCCTGCTCTGAACACGGGGAGGCGGACCTGGATGTACAGGTACGTCCAGGGTCGCCTAAGGGTTAAAACATGTACCATACACGGGGCGTGCCTCATACCTTCTCGACGCAGAGAGAATATTGCTCCCATTGTCACTCACCACCATCCCAACTTTAAGATGGCGTGGAGTCAGCCACGAGAGGATTTCCATCTCAAGCAGGCAGTGCAGCTCTTCCCCTGTGTGTCTCCTTTCACCCAGGCAGGCTAGATGCAGCACAGCGTGACACCTCCGTGCTACACCCAAGTGGTACAAGGAAGGAACATTGGCGGTTGAGGAGGTTTTGGACCCACTGGAGGAGGTGGAGGAGGACAGCGACACAGGAACCCTGCTGTGACAACGGGGTGGTGTCATCACCCTACCCTGGCCAAGTTGCTGGGGGTCCGCCGGCCAAATTACATTTACCCACTGAGCAGTAGTTCACATATACTGCCCTTGCCCGTAATTACAGCTCCAGATGTCTGTGGTTAAATGTACATGTCTGCTCACTGAATGGCTCAGCGAGTCAGCAACTTTTTCGCGAACATAGCTGTACATGGCCGGGATAGCTGTGTTGGAAAAGTAGTGTCGACTCTGAACTTTCCACTGTGGCTCCGCACACAACATCAGTTCACAGAAAGGTGCAGAGTCAACAACTTTAAACGGCAGAGCCTGGAGCACCAGCAACTTGGCTAAGTGGGCATTCAGCTTGACTGCTGCGGGATTGCTGGGTGCATATGTCTGCCTCTGGTACAGAGACTCCATGATGCCAGGCTGCCTACTGCTAGCAAAATAGGGGCCACCAGCCGAAGAAGGGAGTGAAGCCACACTCCCTTCTACAGAGGGGGTCTGACCCTGTGAAAGGCCCCCCTGACTACTGCTGCTTCCTGCTGCTGTTGACCCCGGCTCTGCCTGGGCCTGCTGTGACCCACTATCACCCAGTTTCTCCCAGTCGGAAAGGTGGTGGCACTTCATATGGACAGCCATGGCGCTGGGGCCAGGATGGCAACTCTTGCCTCTTTTAATGCGCCTGTCACACAGGCGACAGATGACCACATAGGTATCCTCCAGGCACTTTTTAAAAAACTGCCACACAGGCGAGGTGTAGAGTCTAGTAGTGACAGGCTGCGGGGATGAGCGGGTGCTGCCGATACTAGGACCTGCAGTGGAGGAGGTTTCCCCAGTGATCATCTGCTTGTCCCGGCTATGCTTCCGACTTGTTAGTTGACTACTGGTGCCTGTCTGCTTTTTAGTTGTGGCGGGCCTGCTGGCGGACGGATTCTCTGTTGACGAATCAGTCGAAAAAGCCAAATCCTGCCGTGGATCCCATGTAACATCCTATGTAGCGTCATCCTGTTTCAGAATGATGCTATCATCCTCATCAGGCTCCTGCCCAGCCCTCTCTCGTCTACTCCCTACTGCTCTCCTGCCAGCCTCTCCAGGACTGTGGAATTAGATGTGTGGACACGACCCTGGTGTGACAATGGAAGCTCAGGCCTGTCACTAGACCCACTTCCTGCGCTACTTCCTCTTCTGCCCCTTCAGCCAGACTCTCTGCCCTGGCCTCTGCCTGAAACGCTTTGCTGTGCCATGACTTTATATTCAAATTCTGATTGCTACACTTGGTAGATGAGAACAGTATTTTCTGTAATATATAGGACTTGTGTATATATATATATATATATATATATATATATATATATATATATACATATATGACTTGTAATATATAGGACAAGTATAGAAATTGTCTATATATATAGCATTTTTTAAGATTTTTATGATATACTGTACACCTGCACCAGGTATTTTTGTCTCTCAGGATAAGACGGATGTGATATACACACTATCAGAAGGGTCTAAGTATAGAAATTGTCTATATATATATATATATATATATATATATATATATATATATATATATCCCTTTTTTTAAGATATTCTGTTATACACCTGTACCAGGTATTTTTGTCTCTCAGGATAAGACCGATGTGATATACACACAATCAGAAGGGTCCAAGTATAAATATTCTCTCTCTCTCTCTCTCTCTCTCTCTCTCTCTCTATATATATATATATATATATATATATATATATATATGTATACATATATATATATATATACACACACACCGTTCAAAAGTTTGGGGTCACATTGAAATGTCCCTATTTTTTTAAGGAAAAGCACTCTACTTTTCAATGAAGATAACTTTAAACTAGTCCCAACTTTAAACAAATACACTCTATACATTGCTAATGTGGTAAATGACTATTCTAGCTGCAAATGTCTGGTTTTTGGTGCAATATCTACATAGGTGTACAGAGGCCCATTTCCAGCAACTATCACTCCAGTGTTCTAATGGTACAATGTGTTTGCTTATTGGCTCAGAAGGCTAATTGATGATTAGAAAACCCTTGTGTTCACACATCTGAAAACAGTCTAGCTCGTTACAGAAGCTACAAAACTGACCTTCCTTTGAGCAGATTGTGTTTCTGGAGCATCACATTTGTGGGGTCAATTAAACGCTACAAATGGCCAGAAAAAAAGAACTTTCATCTGAAACTCGACAGTCTATTCTTTTTCTTAGAAATGGAGGCTATTCCATGTGAGAAATTGCTAAGAAATTGAAGATTTCCTACAACGGTGTGTACTACTCCCTTCAGAGGACAGCACAAACAGGCTCTAACCAGAGTAGAAAAAGAAGTGGGAGGCCGCGTTGCACAACTAAGCAAGAAGATAAGCACATTAGAGTTTCTAGTTTGAGAAACAGACGCCTCACAGGTCCCCAACTGGCATCTTCATTAAATAGTACCCGCAAAACACCAGTGTCAACATCTACAGTGAAGAGGCTGCGGGATTTTGGCCTTCAGGGCAGAGTGGCAAAGAAAAAGCCATATCTGAAACTGGCCAATAAAAGAAAAAGATTAAGATGGGCAAAAGAACACAGACATTGGACAGAGGAAAACTGGAAAAAAAGTCTTGTAGACTGATGAATCCAAGTTTGAGGTGTTTGGATCACAAAGAAGAACGTTTGTGAGACACAGAACAAATGAAAAGATGCTGGAAAAATGCCTGACGCCATCTGTTAAGCATGGTAGAGGTAATGTGATGGTCTGGGGTTGCGTGGGTGCTGGTAAGGCGGGAGATTTGTACAGGGTAAAAGGGATTCTGAATAAGGAAGGCCATCACTCAATTTTGCAACGCCATGCCATACCCAGTGGACAGCGCTTGATTGGAGCCAATTTCATCCTACAACAGGACAATGACCCTAAACACACCTCCAAATTGTGCAAGAACTATTTACAGCAGAAGCAGGCAGCTGGTATTCTATCGGTAATGGAGTGGCCAGTGCAGTCACCAGATTTGAACCCCATTGAGCTGTTGTGGGAGCAGCTTGACCGTATGGTATGGCAGAAGTGCCCATCCAACCAATCAAACTTGTGGGAGCTGCTTCTAGAAGTGTGGGGTGCAATTTCTCCAGCTTACCTCAACAGATAAATAGCTAGAATGTCAAAGGTGTGCAATGCTGTAATTGCTGCAAAAGGAGGATTTTTTGATGAAAGCAAAGTTTGATGTAAAAACAATGCTATTTCAAATACAAATCATTATTTCTAACCTTGTCATTGTCAATGACTCTATTTTCTATTCATTTCTCAACGTATGGTGGTGAATAAGTGTGACTTTTCATGGAAAAACAAAATTGTTTGGGTGACCCCAAACTTTTGAACGGTAGTGTATATATATATATATATATATATATATATATATATATATATGTATATACTGTACACTCACCAGCCACTTTATTAGGTACACCTGTCCAACTGCACGTTACCACTTAATTTCTAATCAGCCAATCACATGGTGGCAACTCAGTGCATTTAGGCATGTAGACATGGTCAAGACAATCTCCTGCAGTTCAAACCGAGCATCAGTATGGGGAAGAAAGGTGATTTGTGTGCCTTTGAACGTGGCATGGTTGTTGGTGCCAGAAGGGCTGGTTTGAGTATTTCAGAAACTGCTGATATACTGGGATTTTCACGCACAACCATCTCTAGGGTTTACAGAGAATGGTCTGAAAAAGAAAAAACATCCAGTGAGCGGCAGTTCTGTGGACGGAAATGCTTTGTTGATGCCAGAAGTCAGAGGAGAATGGGCAGACTGATTCGAGCTGATAGAAAGGCAACAGTGACTCAAATAGCCAACCGTTACAACCAAGGTAGGCAGAAGAGCATCTCTGAACGCACAGTACGTCGAACTTTGAGGCAGATGGGCTACAGCAGCAGAAGACCACCCGTTACTAGCATGGTGTACCTAATAAAGTGGCCGGTGAGTGTATATATATATATATATATATATATATATATATATATATATATATATATATATAGTGCCAACCAGTTTGAACGAGAAGAGCTGCCTGGTAAAGCATGGAGGATGAATACTAAAAGCAACTTACACTCAGAATAAAAATAGCCATTATTAACCTTAGTAATGACTTACATATTAGTTTAATTCTACAACTAACCAACTGCTAGAAGTCTATATCCAAGGGTTGATTTAAGTCAGCATCTCTATCTAGGGAGCGGTCATAAGTCAGGAGAAATGTCAAGTCACTGAAAAACACATACGAGCTATTAACTCCCTCTTACCAACTGGGCTCCTGCATTTACATAAAGAGGAACATCATAGAAACACAAGATACAAGAATCCCTTTAAAAAATAAATAAATAAAACAAAGTCTATCTATGTATTTATCTACCTATCTATCCCAATTTTTGGTTCAGATCCCGAAGATCAAGATTAAAAAAATTGATTGTGATGGGTTTGGTTCGCGGAACATTCAAGAACCAATAACAGACATACAGTAGAAGCGTACGTTTCAGTGCATACAGATTATCTATCTATCTAATCTATCTTATATTTATATAGCAAAGCCTTTGCTGCTCACTAGATTGGAATATGCCTGTTTGTATTTTTTGCACCTTTACATACTTTGTACCTGTATGTGTGCTTTCTCTGTTTGTCAGTTATTCAGAAATGTGTGTTTTATTTCGTCTAGCTGGATTTGCTTTCTGATTTATTGTTGAGGTAACATTTATTGATGTCGACATGTTCATATAATTGGTTGCTCCTAGACCTAGGGCAGAGAACAAAGACTTTGCTTCCTTTTTTGTGCTCCTTATAAATTAATCTAAATAATTCTCTAAACCCAGAGGTGTTAGTCTCTCCAACTTTGGGGACATCATCATAATCATCACATATTGTATAAGTTTGAGTCAAACTTTTTTTTTAAGGATTGTAGACACAGTTAAAATATTCCAAGCTATTAAGCTGGCTCACATCCATCACTGCCCAATACTGTAATTCTGTTACATTTTATTTGTATATATTTTAGGCATTCTACACCGCAATATTTTTTTTATCTGTTTATAACCCACACGGTTGCTATAAAAGTATGGAGGCGGCTATTGCTGTTTCTTTATTTTGGTGACTCACACATTGTTACCAATCAGACCTGTGTGCAACACTTGTGAGCTTTTTTTTAAATATCTGTTTCAGCAAAACTAACAAAGGTTTGATAAAATATAATATTGCAACCTTAAGGTGGATTTGTGTTTGTATTGCATTGGATAGTGAAGGATTCTTGAGATAGGCTCTGAATAATCTAACATCCGCAGATAACTCAGCAGTTACAATAATAAATTAAGTGCAGCAGATTTATTGCACATCTAGACTTTAAACAACTTTTACAATAAGTTGCTATACGTGTACATGGGGAATAATACTATTTAAGACCACTTTATGACTTCTATCATGCAGTTATCAGTAGTTTTTCCCAGTACTGGCTCTGTTGTTTTCCAAGGCTACTACAATGTCTCCCGTGCACACAGAAAAGAGAAAAATCTGGTGTGCTATTACTGCCTCATTCAGAAGAAACAGCATTGAGGACATTATAGAGCAGTACTGAGCAGTGTTAGCTGTGAATTCAGCATTTGGGTGTGAAAGAAAATGTACTAGAAGCTGTTGATTCTCTTTGACAATGTCTTGCTTCAGCAGCTCTTCCATCCCACACCCCTCTCGTTTGACTTTTACTTTAGTTGTAACCTGATCTCCAGTTGTGTAGCTACCATAGAGGAAGGGTAGGTAGTTGCTAGGGGGCCCATTCAGGAGGGGGCCCGGGGATGCACAGGGAAAATAACAGTCTCCTTTGTCTTTCTGCTTAACCCCTTATGTACTGTACTGTGTAAGTGACCCAGTGTTTACTTACATGCTGCAACAAAAAAAGACTAACTATGCAGAGGACAAGGAGATCTCTGCTTTACTCCTCTGATAACTCCTGACCTCTGCTCTCCGGTTACTGCAATCAAGTAGGAAATGTCCATGCAGAGTTCAGGGGTTATTAGTACACAAGCAGTGAAGCAGAGATCTCCTTTTCATCCTTTTTAACCATTTTTCTGTGTGTGTGTGTTTGTGTTGCAGCAGCAGCATAAAAGTGAAGCAAATTTGGGTCACTTACACACTGCAGTACATAAGAGGTTAAGCAGATGGTAGTCTGCTCCTGCACCTATGCATGTAACCATAAGGGCTCCTACTGGGCCCTTTTAGTTAAATACTTTGGACTGACAGAGCAAGCAGCCATTGGCTATCTGCTCTACCAGTCACTTTTGTAGCTGCTTCTGCCTCTAGTCACAAGAGATTTACTTTGTGTTGTGCCTAAGAAAAAGGGGGGGGGGGTACAGTTGGCTATGGGACCCCATGAATCCTAGCTACACCCTTGCTGATCTCTGAAGGTCCTATTACACGAAAAGACTATCTGCTGTACTTGGCCGATGACCAGCTGTTCCAGCCAATAACCGTTTGGTGTAGGCAGGGTCGTATTTACGATCAGCAGAATGTCGGCTGATCATGATCTTTCAACATGTTGAAACAGCACAGATGGTCGGCTGCACATCACTCCATGTAATATCAGCAGCAGACCCCCACTTACTTGAATGGGCAGACCATCTATGGATCCACCCCCCACACACTGTTCCCCGCTCACTGTCTGTGCATGTAATAGCACAGACAGCAAGCAAGGAATGAGGTGCAAGTGAGCGCTGACCTGACAGGTCATCGTTCGCTTCCCCCTTTATTATTGTGCTGTTCAATATGATATTAATAGTGAATAAATAGGAAATATATGTGATAAATTGTAACACCTACATCTAAATTCTGGAAATTTTGGGGAGTGAAAATTTATGTATGCATAAAGAGTAACATTGACTAGTGTTGTAGATTTTTGTAATTTTTGTAGATAGAGATTTTTTGTGTTAACCATTATTTATAGCTATTTGGTTATTTTATTTTTTTTATAAATGAAGAAATATGTTCACTAGTTAAGGCTATGTTCTAACAACATATTAGACTGGCCGTTCCGTACTGACTGCTTCCGTACTTAAGTATCGGGCGGGTGATCTTTCCGGAAGCATCAGCGCACGCCCGCATCAGAACCTCCCGCAGCACACAATGAAGCAAGCGACCGGAGCCGCTTGCTTCATTGTGTGAACTGACAAGGTCTCCTATTCATTGAATTGCGGCCGAAGAAAACTGACGTCAGTTCTTTGCGGCCCGGCATGGGATCCCGGACGGAGCGTATACTATGTGTATACGCTCCGGCCAGAATCCAATAGAGGAATAGGCACTGTTGGCAACAACGACCATACTTTTACGTAGTGTGAACATAGCCTAAATGTGATTTCTTATGTAGTGATAGCAGGTGAGTGGCATGGAGATATCTTTTTCCTTTTGATTGGCTAAGTCACTTGAGATGGAGGGGCAGCTAGAATAATATTGCCATACATAAACATTTTGGTATGTATAGTTGTTAGTCATCTAGCTATCAATAATTAGATCTCCATTGCATTTTACATTCACTTAATCATATCTCTGTCTTCTTATGTGGAAGTAAAAAGAGAAGAAAAAAGAGGGCCCGGCACCTCGTGTAATACTATCAAACAAGGGACTAAAGGGATTAATGAAGAATAATAGGCTGCTCACCTTTTTGCCCCTTGGGCTTTTTGCGTATAACCCCTCACTGTTCGTGGGGGTACCAGTACGACGGTGGTCCGTGGAGTGGCAGGAGGTTTCCAGTGGCTAGGATGCAGGAGGGCTGCTAAAGCTGATTGTACCACAAATACCTTATTGCACCTTATTTTGGGAAAGGGGACCTGCTTGTTCCCGAAACGCGTCAATTTCTGTGCTTTTTATGAATAAATTGCATCTTTATTCTATCTGGCAACTCTTGGATGTCTTCCTTGGGCAGCGCTGAGTAAGAAGCACCCTGTTTTTTATTTTATTTTTTTCACTATTTTTCTTATGTGGAAGAAGACCCCTCTCAAACACTAGGCTCTAGGTGTAATTTCAACTTCTTCAGCCCCTATATCATACAAGGCTATGGCAGTGTGGCTGTTCTATTAGTATACATACAAAGTCCGGCTGCTAAATTAAAATCTAAAAAATGAAAGTCTGTCTGTCCGTCTGTCCTCTATAGACTTCCAAACGCCTAAACCGTTTTATCCCAAATATGGCCCACAGATACATTGGGTGCCTGGGAAGGTTAGAGCAAAGGTCCCATCCTTGCCAGATGTACAGGAGGGGATGGGGAGTGGGAGGAGCGCCCCATAGAGATGACTGGGAGAATCTCCACACTGCACAAACAGGTGATATAATTAGCACTGCAGCTTTCCAGCATAAATGGCAGTTGGAAGCTTCAGCAACCAATAGGATTACTACTTTCATTTTTAAAGGGAGCTGGAATCTGATTGGTTGCTAGGGCCAGCTGCCTCACAACAGATCCACAGAAATAGAGTAAGGGTGCCTTCACACCTACCGGACCCGCAGCCGATTTCATGCAGCGAATTCGCAGCGAAATCTGCTGCGGATCCAGTGTCATTCAACCCTATTGACAATACATACTCACAGCTGGATTAACATCCCGCTGCCAGTGTGTAAATTAACCCCCCCGGCGGCTGAGGCGTACTGACAGAGTTACCCATCATCCTGCACCGATCGTGCAGGCTCCCCTCCACTGTGCTGCTGCTGCTGGGCATGGCTCTCTTCTCATGGCTTGGGATGGGGGAGGGGGGCCCTGTGGATCCGGTAGGTGAGAAGGCACCCTAACAGTGTACATACAGTGTACACAGTAAAGGGCTTAACTGCCAGGTGGTGGTGTTGGAAAATGTACACAGTAAGAGGTGTTAGGGAATGTAAACAGCATGGGGGGGTGTATACAGCATGCAGGCTACTTTAAGGGGATAGTGTATACAGCATGGGGGGCTACCTGAAGGGGGAGTGTATACAGCATGGGGGCTGTCTGCAAGGGAACAGTGTATACAGTATGGGGGATACATGCAGGGGGGAGTGAATACAGTATGGGGCTACCTTCAGGGGGGGAATGTATACAGTATAGGGACAACCTGCGGGGGTGAAGTGTATACAGTATGGGGGCAACTTAGAGGTTGGGGGCTACCCGCAAGGGTGGGGGGTGTATACAGTATAGGGGATACCTGTGAAGCGGAGTGTATACAGTATGGGGCAACCTGCAAGAAGGTGTGTATAGAGTATGGGGACTAACTGCAGGGGTGGAGTGTATACAGTATAGGCACTACCTGCAAAGGGGGGGTGTATAGAGTATGAGGGCTACCTGCAAGTTGGGGAGTGTATAGAGTATGGGGGCTACCTGCAACTGGGGGAAGTGTTTAGAGTATGGGGGCTTACCACATGGGTGGGGGGTGTATATAGTATGGGGGATACCTGTGGAGTGGAGTGTATACAGTATGAGGGCAACCTGCAAGAAGGGGGGGTGTATAGAGTATGGGGGCTACCTGCGGGAGTGGAGTGTATACAGTATAGGGACTATCGGCAAGGGAGTGTATAGAGTATGGGGGCTACCTGCAAGTGGGGGGAGTGTATAGAGTATGGGGGCTACCCGCAGGGGTGGGGGGTGTATAGAGTATTGGGGCTCCCTGCGGGGGTGGAGTGTATACAGTATTGGGACTACCTGCAAGGGGGGGGGGTGTATAGAGTATGGGGGCTACCTGCAAGTGGGGGGAGTGTATAGAGTATGGGGGCTACCCGCAGGGGTGGGGGGTGTATAGAGTATTGGGGCTCCCTGCGGGGGTGGAGTGTATACAGTATTGGGACTACCTGCAAGGGGGGGGGTGTATAGAGTATGGGGGCTACCTGCAAGTGGGGGGAGTGAATAATGTATGGGGGCTATCTGCAGGGGTTGAGGGAGTATACAGTATGGGGGCTACCTGCAGGAGGAGTGTATACAATATGAGTGCTACCTGCCGGGAGGGAATGTATACAGTGTAGGAGTACCTGCAAGGGAGGGGGGGGAGTGTATACAGTACGGGGGCTACCTGTAGTGGGGGAAGTGTATACAGTATTAGAAACTTTGAAACCTCTTCTGTGTTGTCCTCACCAAGGATGAAAGGTAGTGCCTAAGAGGGTCAGATTTTGATGATGCAGGATTGTGTATGCAATTATTATGATAAGCTTCAGGTTTTCTGCACACTGCACTTATGGTGTGCAGTCGACGGTGGGGGGGGGGGAGGGGACCCCAAACTATACAATACAGGTATACAGGACCCCAGAACTATACACTACAGGTATACAGGACCCCCAAACTATACACTACAGGTATACAGGACCTCCACCAACTATAAACTACAAGTATACAGGACCCCAAACTATACACTACAGGTATAAAGGACCTCCACCAACTCTATTCTACAGGTATACAGGACCCCCATACTATACACTACAGGTATACAGAACCTCCACCAACTATATACTACAGGTATACAGGACCTCCACTAACACTGTAAATGTTGTATATAATTTTTATTATTTTATTATTATTATTTATTTATAGAGCACAGTTAATTCCAGAGCGCTATACAGGCAACAGGGGTAACAAACAAGAACATTACAAGATCAAAACACATTACATGAAGGCAGATGGCAGACTGATACATGGGGAGGAGGACCCTGCCCGCGAGGGCTTACAATCTATAAGGTAATGGGAGAGAAACAGGAGGTAAAGTGCAGCCATTCAAGTGTGATGCAGAGTTATTGTAGGTTGTAGCCTTGTTTGAAGAGATGGGTTTTTAGATTACTTTTGAAGGACTTGATGGTGGATGAGAGCCGGATGTGTCAGGGTAGCGAGTTCAAGAGTATGGGGGAGACTCGGGTAAAGTCTTGGAGGCGATTCTGCGAGGTACGAACAAGGGGGGAGCGCAGACGGAGGTCACTGGAGGATCGAAGATTGCGTGAGCGACGGTAGCGGGATTTCAGGTCAGAGACGTAGGGAGGGGACAGGTTGTGGATGGCATTGTACGTCATGGTCAATAATTTAAAGTGAATAGGTTGGGCAATGGGGAGCTAGTGGAGGGATTGGCAGAGGGGAGAGGCAGAGGCAAAGCTAGAAGAAAAGTGACTTAGTCGGGCAGCAGAGTTAAGGATAGACTGGAGGGAAGCAAGGGAGTTAGATGGAAGGCCAGAGAGGAGGATATTACAATAGTCCAAGCGGGAAATATTGAGAGCATGTATCAGCAGTTTGGTGTAGTCAGGGGTGAGAAAAGAGCGGATTCTGGAAATGTTTTTGAGGTGAAAGTGGCAGGAGGTGGTCAGGGCCTGAATATGTGGTTTAAAAGACAGCGAGAAGTCAAAGGTGACCCCAAGGCAGCGGACTTGGGGGACAGGGGATAGAGTGCAGCCATTGATAGTGATTGTCAGATTAGACGGCAGGGTAGAGCGGGAAGGGGGAAAAATGATAAGTTTTGTTTTGTCCATGTTGAGTTTTAGAAAGCGGGAATAGAAGAAGGAAGATATGGCCGACAGACACTCTGGAATCCTAGATAGCAAAGACCAGGCTCAGCATAACACTACTATTGTTGTACATAACCAGGCTATATATAACACTGTCAATGTTGTATATAGCTAGGCTCAGTATATCACTGTTAATGCTGTAAACTGTATAACACTGCCAATGTTGCAAATAACCAGGCTGTATATTACACTGCCAATGTTGCATATCACCAGGCTGTATATTACACTGACAATGTTATATATAATCAGGCTCTTTATATAAAACTGGCAGTGTTGTATATAACCAGGCTCTGTATACAGTCTGATCACATGAAATCTCAGTTTGGCAATTAGGTATATAGGATGTTTAAAGTTTTTAGTTTATTTCTAATGTGCATAAGCTACAGTTTACATAAACAGTGCAGAATTGTCGGGTATATACTGTATAAAGGGGTATATAGGGCTCCTGGGGATTTCCCCTTAAAAAAAAAACAACAAAAAAAACCAAGGGCCTAGATTTGACTCCAGGGCGACAAATTTGGAACAAATTTAATAAACACACTGACACTTTATACCCGGGCAGCGCCGGGTACATTTTCTAGTAATGCATATATGTAACCAATATATCTGAAAATAAAATTTAATTTCGACTTACAGTAGATATAAAGACCCTTGCTACTCCCCTAAGGCTACATTATGTCCCTCCTTACAGATTGTACTACACACAGGAATTCATGTGACTACATAAAATGCTGAAAAAGAGGTTTTCACTTAATGTTCTTCCAGTGCAGCAGGACTCTGCTACAAATATTTTTCACACCTAATTTAAAATTCACAAACATCTCAGTTTCCTATTTGCTTACACACACATATTGATTGGTCACATTCACTTGTGTCATAATATCTCATGACACGTAGGGGTGTCCCAAGGTATAGGCAACAGATTGGGGATATATCAATATTTAGGCATACAAGAGCATTATATCTTCTCATGTGCATTAACAATGTATTTTTATAGATACAAATTATCTCCACATTTGCAATCAGAGCTCCAGATTGGGGTTGATTATCCATTATTGATATTACATTAGGGAGTATATGTGTATGTACAGTACAGTGTCCATTTCTGCAGATGTATAACTACAGTATGTGTCAACTAAGATACAACATGTTTTTGTGCGGAAGCAATTATGTATGGGTATATAAGTGTGAATTTTTGGTACATGTAATCGTATATGGCAGTGTTTGCATATGTTTGTATTATATGTGTATGATGGTGTTTGAGTATGTATCACTTGGTGCTTATTTATGTGTTGGGATGGTGTTTCAGTGTGTATCTGTGGGTATATTTCTATCAATTATGCAGTTGTATGATTTAAGGATGTATGAGCGTGCATGTTTTTTTATTTCTTTTGTTTTTGCGCATACTGTATATAGGGATATGTGTTTGTATTTTTTGTACATGTACGTGTACACTGTATGCAATATGAGGATACACTAGTATGTATTATAGGTGTATCTGCTATTTTGGCTCATGTATGGGTTATGTGAAAATCTACGAGTGTATCTGTAAGTGCATGTGTTGTATAATGAAGTGTGTATATGATGGTCTATCTAATCTATCTGTGCTTGCATGATTTATATGTGTGTGACTTCATGGTGCATCAATATGTTTTATTGGGTGCATGTATTCCTGTATGTATTTATGTATGTGTATAATGTAATGTTGTATAATAGAGTCTGTTGGGGAATTTGCATTATTCATATATGTGTGTGACGTGATGGTGCATCAGTATCTATCGTTGGGTGTATGTATTCCTGTATATATGTATGTGTATAATGTAATGTTGTATAATGGAGTCTGTTCGGGCATTTGCATTATTTATATGTGTGTGACGTCATGGTGCGTCAGTATGTATCATTGGGTGTATGCATTCCTGTATTCCTGTATGTATGTTTATAATGTAATGTTATATAATGGAGTCTATTGGGGCATTTGCATTATTTATATGTATATGTGTGTGTGATGTAATGGTTTATCCAAGTTTAGCTGTGGATGTATGTGTTTGTATTATTTGTGAATGCTTGTGACTTAAGGGTGTGTGAGTGTGTATTGCAGGTGTGTATGTTTACATTGTTTGTGTACACCTGTGTATGCGTTTGTGCGATTTGGGAATGCGTGGGATAACACAGCCTGTGTATAGCCATTATATTGCATTATTTATCTGTATGTGTGATGTGAAGGTGTATAAGTGTATGTGTGAGTGAATGTCTTTGCACCATTTGTATGTGATTGTTTATCTGTAGTTGTATGTGGTTATATTATCTGTTGATGACTGTGCTTCTGTGAAAGTAAGTATGTGTGTCTTATATGAAGGTGTGTGAGTACATATCAGTGTGTGTTTGCACTCTGTGTGTTGCGTGTTGTGGTGTGTACGTACTAGCTACTTGAGTTTCACTAAGAAGGAACCTCATGTTAATGAGTTAATGACACTTTTTAATGACGTTTAAAGACTTGTCATAGTTTTTAGCAAACCTAAAACTTTACCAGATCCCATAGGAATCTACAGGAAACATACATGGACTCACAATAAGACACGGAACACACGCGTGTTTTAAAAGACATCCTAACCCCTCAGTCAAAGTATATAGTGTAAATCTTTACTAACGCCTCTCCGCAAGGACACTTAAAGTAAAAATACTCTGATCCGCAAGTCACATTCTGTTTTATTACAGAAAGGTTAACTAGCCCTTCTAATGAACAATTATTACTCTATAAAACAAAGAAAAAGAGTGTGCAAGAGTGGAATATTAATCGGAAACATAGGTAATGCTATTCAGGGATAAAAAAAAAGGAGTACATATTAAATAATAAAAAGAAAAATTTCATTTGAAAATGGAGCCCTGATAGACTAATCTCCTTTAATAGACTGAATATAATACCAATTTAAATTCTAATTGTAGTTGAAGATGGTCTCTAAGCCTTTCCTCCGTTGAAAATACAAGTCTGCTCGAGCAGGGCGGATTGTTAACTTTCCACCTGCTACATGAGGAATGTGAAAATCTTATCAGAAAAGATTCATGTAAAATGTCAGCAATCTGGATGTAGGCTTTAATAAGGATATGGAATGGTTGGCGTTGGCTAACTAACATAAGATCTTCAATGTAGCTGTGTAGTTGTGGCGTAGATTAGGAAAAGAAGAAAAAAAAACGAAAACATTATTTGCTGCTGACTCTGCTGACCAACAGCAATGCAAAAGAAATTCTAATAGACATTGGGTCCCAGCTGGGCAATGACATTAATTGCCTAAATCTCACGGTTGTCTGTGATGCAGCTTTCTCATTCAATCGCTTGCTCTCTCTCTCTCTCCTTCTCACTAGCTCACTCGATCTCTCTCTATTTCTCTCCACCCTCCCTGGGGATTTTAAAAATGCAGTATTTGAATTTTGGTGAGTGGTAAAGCCTCTGCCCTAGGACCCATTTGACAAATGAGAAGCCGTGCAGCATCAACACCAGCCGACTGAGCTTCAGTGAGTCAATCTCTCTGCTAGTCAGCAAGCTCCTGTTGGGAAACGCCGAGCTCCCTCTCTTCGCTGTCATTGAGGAAGTTACACTGACTCTTCATTAGGCTGCAGGCTTTGGTTAAATCCCTCGGTTTTTTTTTGTATTCTATCCAGTTTAAGCGGTTTCAGTTTTAATTTGCCTAGTTGCCTTAGCTGACAAATGAACACACGTTTCCAGCGGTAGGATAGCAAAGGGGGGAAAAAAAAAAAAAAAAAAGAAAAGGACTTTTTTTGTAACTTTAAGTAACCGCAGCTAAAAGACGATTTAAAACCTGCTGACAAGACAGGACAAACGTGCTTGCATGCTAGCCCCTTCACTTGTTCTACGTCGACTCCAGAGCAACACCATGCAGCATCCTCTGACGGGTGCAACCTGCGTGGCACTGCCGAATGTGGGCATGTGTCCACAGCTCTCTTGTGCCTTGACTTTTATGTACTTGCAGCAGGTAAGTTTCTCCTTGCTTTGCTCTCTTCACATTGCTGTTGCTTGTAGATTAACTTTAGCTTTATTTTGGTTGTAGTTTTCAGACATTGCTAGAGCAGCTCTGCAGAATTTAACCTTATTTAGCAAGTCTGGGATGGGGAAGCGGTATGCTATTAGTGACAGACTGCCATAGATTGCTGGCAGTAGAAGCTGGAATGTCTTAGGTTGTGAGGTTAAGACGTGAGTGTGCTAGAATCTCAGCAGCTCGCCGGCACATACACATACACATACACTGCATGCTCTTATCTGGGAATCATGTATTCAGGCTGCTGCTGTAGTGCACAGAAAACATAACCTGGACATCACCCGATAACATGTAGCAGATTCATTCTGCTGGGCAATAATTCATGCTTGTGTATCTGTACCTTACTTGCTGCAGTCCCAGGGAAGCATGTGCTTAGTGGCTTTCTATCAAATACTAGCCAGCAATATTGTAATGAGATGTAAATGTCTCCTTTGTGAACCTGAAAAGCTGTGTGTTAAAGCTAATAACCTAATAAGAGGGAAAGCATGGATGTTCCTGCAAACAAGCAGGCTGGATTCCTAGGACATGAAAAGAGTTAACACATAGGAATTAAGCATTGCACCAGTGCAAGTGGTTAAAGTGTGATCCTATGCCTGATTCTGCTTCATAGGCTTGCTGAAGAAAATGCCATGATATATATCTCAGAAGGGTGTCTATTTTCTAATTCTCTCTCCGTCTGGACTGTATTCATTTCCTCACCTGTGACTTAAGTCTTCACAATGGCTGTCTTTGTGCTGCATAATCACATATGGACCTTTTACTGTTATTAAATGTAATGACTGCCAGAGGCTGCTGGGCACATGTCGTATATAGAGAAAGAAGCCTTAATGTACAGCAATAATACATATCTACATCATGTAGATGGGGTGTATGGCAGGCTGTGAGTAGGTGTACTATACACCAGTGTAGTCAGAAATAGAAGCACACTCACATTGGAAACTTTATCTATATACTGCCTGTGACTGTTTGCACATGTCAGGACAGACCTAGATGTATATGAGACCTGCCTATAAGGTATGTGCTGCAATACTTTTACATAGCCTTTGCTGCATTCATGTGTTCACTGCTGACTCCCCTGTACTGTATTACCATATATAATCTACATGTAAGTCCATTGAGCATATTTTACTGAATCATCTAGGTGACTGTTTACTATATATATATATATATATATATATATATATATATATATATATAGTCTTTTTGGTTTTTCTAAACTTGGACTTAAATCATGTGACTACTCTGTGTAAAGTAAACCAGCAGCTATTTCTTTCATATTACCTGTTAAATGCCCATGCAGTCCTCCTACCATTCTCCCCAGCACTGAATGTGACACATACATGCTGTTCTAGTAAAAGGTCTGCACATTATATTCGCTTATTCTTCACGCTGGCTTCTAAGCTAAGTAATTTTATTAAACAATGATAGATTTCCTCTCTAATATCCTGGTATTGCTTTGGATCACCTGGTGTCCTGAAATAGCATGAGTTCCTTGCCTATGCAGAAGGGCAAGGCAGTAAACAACAAGCCATGCAGCTCTATCTCTGCTGCCCTATGGGCTTTGTTGTCACTTTAGCGTATTATAATATATGCATACTAAAAGATTTATGTGTACATAGATTGTGACGGCGATTTGGGAGCAGCGATGGGAGTTCATGTTTTTGCATTCCCAATTCAAATTTGCATTTGATAAATGCTGAATCCATCAACTTTCTAGGATTGTCTTTTTAATTACCTCCTTCCTAATAACTGGCCGTCCTTTCACTTTAAATAAATCTTTCATAGATCTCATCTGCGGCACGGCTCCCTTTTTTTTTTAATTAGCTTTTTTGCTTTAGGTTTGGTCGAAGTCTTGCTATTTTATTAGAACTGCTTGGTCATCTTTCTGGGCTTCTTCTTATCGGTATTTGTATATGAAGTAATACCCTTTAAACAGTGAAAAACATTTCGAGGTGAGAGGTCAGTAGGACCTTACAAGAGGTTGGGAGATTTACATAGCTGCAATTGTCTTTAATGTAATCATTCCACTCCTACTGCATCTCCTATGTAGTCACATTACTACTGCAGGTAAGGTGCAAAATCACTTGAAATATTTCCTCAATTATTCTTGGTTAACAAATCCAAGCACTATTGTATTGTCTAAGTTATAGAAAAAAATACATTAACCCTTTACACTCTTGCTGGACCTGATGTGCACTTAGCCCTTATTTCAGTGCTGGAGCCAGGAATGACTGATACAAATTACAAGGGATCAGAAACTTGTCTGATAGCCTATAGCCTGCACGCATGACCAAGGAACATCTATACCTTTCATTGACTTATTTCCCCCCCTATGTAATGTGGAAGCAGCCTGTATATAGCGATAAGGAATACACCATGACAATGTAAACAATGTGCAATAAAAAAGCAGCAATATTTACTGCCACTAACTCCAAACGCAGTGTAAATTTTATATTTGTCTTGAATATTTTAACAGATACTTTTCGCCTTTGCCAGTAGTTTTTAACAGTTGCCTGCATTATTTATAAAGCTGGAAAATACATGCAGATGTCAACAGGCTGCCGCTATACGCTTTATTGTTACAAATAATACCACATACAGCACAATAGGGGGTAAACAATATCTGCCAATGACAGGTTTGATGAAACAGAAGTCAATGGGAAGAAATTACATTTAAAAAAAAAAAAAATAATAAAATCCTATTCAGTTTATTACTATGGCTCTTCTCAATGTAAATGATTTCAGAGGACTTCTGGTGAGAAGGTATTATGGAAATAGACGATTTACTTGTCAACATTTCTTTGCAAGCGCCGCTCCAATTATAGTTCCTTAAAGAATTGCCAGTTTCTGCCTTAAGAGTGTCTGCATTATACACAACATCCTTCTTTATAAAAACACACACAGACTTTTGCATGGTGCAAAACACCCCTTATGAGTATAATATCCTGATATATATTTACACTGGAAGAGTCAATGTTGTTGTGGATCTCTAGTTACTGTGTAGGATAGTTCTCCTTTAGAAAGAATTGTACAGCTTTAAGACCACACGACTATCTACAAGATATGGTTAGTAGTGGATACCTGGCTGTGTTGTGGGGGCTCTTCTTGAACACATGAGGCTGCATGTTTACTACCATACAGTAATACACAAGTATATGCTGTCTACATCCATATAATAATACACACACATGCAATATACAGTGAAGCTCATTTATATAACATATACCTACACTTAATACACATCCATACAACCTATGTTTTTAGAAATGTCCGCATATGTCCAATATCATGTAAATACTACACATCTATATTATATATACACCATAAACACACATTTAACAATACACATCCATTTAAAATGACATATAGCCATGCAATAATACACATGTATACAATACCATAGAATAATCACCCCCATATAATAATATAAAAGAATAAAACACATCAGTATACCACACATGCATTTGATGATGCACATCAGTGCACTGTACACTTTATTACAACGTATGCGTACATCTTTACACTTTCATACTATATATACTGAGACCGCACCTAAAAAATACACATCCAAACACATTGGTACAGGAATACCTATCCCTACAACACACACACATCCTTATAATAATAGACACAGTCCACAACCATATTAAAGTACATATTAACTTTCATTGGCTGATTTACATTCTTAGTTGGTTATAGTCTGCTGGCATGGCTGATAGTAAGGGTTTGGTGAAAAGTTCTGCAGAGACTTTGTTAACCTTTTCTTATTGGATGATAAAAAGTAGCAGAACTCTTAACTCTGGGCTACATTACTTGTATTCTGCTCTAACTCTTAAACTTAGTGTCTAAAAAGTTAGGAGTCGGGGTAGCAGTATGGTCTGGCAGAGTTAGCTGCAGTCCTATGCAGAGAAAAAAAAGCGCTACTCCTCATTATCTCATTTTTATCATAGTGGCAGAAAATGCACTCTGTAAAAAACAAAAAAAAAAAAAAAACAAACCCTATGTTTTGATTGATTTCATTGTAAGGAATTTCAGCGATTTACCTATACAGTCCATGTATCAGAAGTGTGTTGTATATGTGGTACATACAGAATACCTTGTATGTGTTCCATATCTGGAGTATAAGTGCAGCTCAAGTATTAAGCAATCACTTCCCTTTATAGACACCTGAGGAGCCTATAGAATTTGCTGGTATAAGATGTTACAGATTGATGTATCCTGTTAGTGAATATTAGATGGGTATGGCCTACAAAATGTTTTCTTATAGGTACAAAGTTGACAGCGTTGCGCCTAGGAAACACCTTACACCTTCCCAGTTTTATACATACTACTGTATATTACATTTCTACTTTCTAATGACAATACTAAACTTTTTGTGAATGCTGCGTTAACTTACTGTATAGTGTGTGTATGTGCATCACTGTTTGCTTTTGCTTGTAAATGTCTTTTACATTACATGATTGTGTTTATTTGATATCTGTGTATGCCTTTGTTTATTATGTTATACATACATAGCCCTGGTTAGGTGCAGTCACCTAACCAGGGATATGTATGTGTTTCATTTGTGTTGTTGTTATTTCTGTCGATATATATATATATATATATATATATATATATATATATATAATATTTGTGCACTTATTGCTTTAATGTGTTGCTATATGGCTACTGTGTGTCGTAGCATGATCCCACCCACTATACTTAAAAGTCATTCTGAGTATAATTAAAAATAAAGCAACCTAAAGTGTAATAAAACATTGCTTTTACACATACCTTTCTTTCTGTGCCATACCTTTCTTTCTGTACATAATAATCGTAATCCGCTAGTAAAAAATACTTCCTATTTACTCACAAGAAAACAATGTTTTGCTACAGGTTGCTCTAAGTATCATTTTTAACCAGTGGTCAAATTGCCATCTGTTCAAGTCCACTCCAATAAGTTATCTTACAGTGGGCCATGCCCTTGTCAATGTGCTCCAAGCGTTCATTTGTGTTGCTCACTTAATGATGATGCATGGGGTTTATTTTTCAAAATGAAGTCATCCGTAATCCGGGAATAATTTAGCTGAAATGAAGACATTGCTCAAGGTGGACATACCTAGATCGAAAGCAATCGAGCTAAAACTTCTGGATCAACTTTTTTTTAATTAGAAAGTAGCCGGCAGTAGATCATTAATGGCGGCGGCAGTGACTGGTCATTCTTAAGTGCTTAAACAGGAGAAAATTGGCATTTGTGAAATGCTGGGCTTGCAGAAATAGGCATCAGCTGTGCAGGAGGATGGCCCTAAGGAAATGAAGAGAACTAGAACTGTTAGCCGTGTTCCTTAAATAGTGCGCAATAAGTCATTCAGCATCTTCAATAAGTTAATTTGCTGTCCAGCGATTGGTCGTCCTCGCAGCTTCATGAATAAGTCAGGTGGAACAATAATGTAAATGATTTAGTCTGGATTTCCCATTCGAATCCATTATTTAGTTTACTAATAGAATGAAAATGCTTTATTGAGTATATCTCCATATACTGTATGATGATTTGGATTGTGCTATATACAATATCTATCTATAGTCATAGTGTACAGGATTGGTTGAGAGGTTACATTTATCCTATTTATATCCTTAGCTTAACATGTTTCATTCCACCTTAAGCAAATGAAGTATAAATCAGAGGTGTATCCTGTGTCCGAATGCATTAACACAAGAATACACTTCATAGAGCAATACAGCTGAACCTCCTCGGTTTCCTTTGTAAGCTGTAGCTATCAGCATGCAAAAAGATCTGTCAAACGATGATTCGTAACACTTTAAAGCTAGGTTTCCAGAAGAGACTTGTGCCGCAGGAACATAATCACTGCGGCAATTCACCTAAAATGTGAACCCATATGTTGGATAGAGCTTACTCTGCAATCGACTGTAACAGTCTATGGTGGAAATACTGCATGTGTTATCTGCACTGCAGTCTAATGATGCTGCAGGCAGATTGTTCTACACTGCTTCTTGTCATTGCAATTCCCAGTTGATAGGGATGCTGCCTGGAATCTCAGCAGTGACGTGCGAGATAGGAAAAACCCCAGCCCTCCCTCCCCCCAGCAATTGTGATCTCATGCAGCAGAAATTGCAACTCCAAATAGGGTTTGTGGAAAACATGACCGTCATCTTGGTGGTAGACACTTGCCCTAAGCTTGAACTGGAGAGCAGCTCAATAGATCATGCTGTGATAACTGGATGTGATTACATAACCATGTCTGATAATATAAGCTGCACATCCAGAAGTACCAGGGGGAAAATGCCTCAGCTGCTTTTTTCATAGACTTCTGGGATACACCAGCATCATGCTGGACATTGTATCAAGGAATAGCGTTTAAGAGCACAAAAGGCATATACAGGCGTGTGTGAGCAGGCAGGCATATACGATACATTAAGACTGCTGAACAGGACCATTATACATAGAGATAGGTAGGTACAGTAGATAGATAGATAGATAGATAGATAGATAGATAGATAGATAGATAGATGGAAATGACAGATAGGGATACAGAGAGATGAAAGACAGATATGATGGATAAGAGATAGATACAGATATTATAGATAAGAGATGGATAGATAGATAGATTACACAGAAGTGAGATATAAAATGGGCAGATTGAGCAGCAATAGACAGATATAAGAAGATGAAACAGTTAAGAGAGGGAAATTGAAAGAGAATCAAATACAGCTGTATAGAGAAATTATGTGTTTAAACAGGGAAATATATCTGACAGAAGCCAAAGCCAGGAATGGATTTGAGAAGAGGAGAAATCTCAGTCTTTCCTTTATGACCTGTTACCTGGTTATAGTTGGTTCCTGGCTTTGGCTTAAAAAATGTATCAGATAAATCTGTCTGTGTAAACACAGCCAAAGAAAGTTGTAATAGGGGAGATGGTGGATGGATGGATCAATAGATAGATAGATAGATAGATAGATATGAAGAGAAAAAAGAGTGTTGCCGAAAGATGGATACAGTGAGAAAAAAATAATAATTATAGACAGAAGATAGATAGATAGATAGATAGATAGAATAACTGAATTTGTTAGAAATAATACAAAACAGAATCACTGTAAATTATGAAACCTAACATGTGAATGGCCGCAGTCTGTAACCTAGTAATTTGTTTGCATGCATGAAATCAGTAAAGATGTATTTTTATCAGCTCATTGTACATACGCAGTGCCATTTTCACATGAGAAATGTCAGCGCTTTGCCTACTTGAGTGAAAAGGAGCCCACATTACCACTAATGCTCATTCGCCATCTGTTTTCCTTACCGCTGGGCCTTGACTGATTGTCCGGGGCAGAGAGTAGATGTTTTTGTTGTGTTTTCTGATTAATGTAACTGCTATACAGTAGATGCCAGGATAGAGAAAGCAACTGCTCTGTATTCACCAACACACAAGCCCATTGTCTGACAAATTATGCTTTGTAAATGTGCAACACAGTGTTATGCTGATTCTGACTCCACATTGGTATCTTCACCAGAGGGGGCAGTGTGGAGCTCCTGAACAGCATCTCTACTTAAGGGAACTTATAGCCTATGCCTGACTGCAGCATCTGGACCAACCTTAAATGACATAAGAGAGATATCCATGAGTGTTTTTGTTGCTTTAATGCTATACATCTGTTTTAATCTGGTTAGGTCTTTGCTTTACATGCTTACAGTAATAATGTGCAATACACAATGATGTGCACAAAAACACGACTTTGATTTTTAATGCTATCTTTGGGTAAAATGTGTAAGCCAAGTTCTGGTCACATAGATTGCTACAGCAGGGGGGAGGGGAGTAATACTGGAATGATATAAAGTGATGTGTTTATGTACACTGCTACAATGATGTATCCTGCTATAACCACAGTCCCTGAGATCATACATTGACCACTTACCTGACCGACTTATATAGACTCTATACAGATTCTACATTCTAAGATATCATTCATTTTGGGGCTTTACATTCATTCACATGCCTATGTCTCCATGCAGAAACATACAGCGTTTTCATTTATTGTCATATTCATAAAGAATTGAACAAAACCATGCAGTGTTCAAACGGATGCTTAATAATGGAGGTATTCACCCTAGAAGCAGTGGCCTAGCTATAAGAGGTTCCGAGGTAGTAGCTGCACCTGAGCTCCGGTGCCTGAGGGGTCCTAAAGGCCCCCTGCCTCATAAAAAGACACTAGTACGACAGTAGCATACAGTAAACCTGGTGGGCTGTTACTGATTCAATATTGGGGCTCAGGTTCTTTAAGTTACACATCTGGCTACAAGCATGGCTTGTAGGGGATAATACCTTGCAAGTACAGGGCTATATAGAGGTAATATATAGGTATCTAGAAAAATCTCTTATACTGTATGTCTACTAATAGTATAAATTGCCATAATCAGCCATAGAGATTTATTAGATGTCATCCTAGAGTTTTATGATCTGTATGGGAAAAGCTGTTTATATGATTGTATATGTTTACTATATCAGTTACCTTTAGCGGCGTTATAGAGAGAGAGAGAGTAAGAGAGAGAGAGAGAGAGAGAGAGAGAATGAACCATTCTGTGTACACTAGTTGTTGAAATATGCTGGGGCTGCTCCTGGACTAGGGGGGAATTAATAATAATAATAATAATAATAATAATAATAATATTATTATTATTCGTTTACCTTGGAAGACGTCACTCCCTCTTTATTCTTCCTTTTCCTGCTAAATCTTACTTACTTTGAAGTTGGCCCAAAAAATCCCAAAAGTTTAGTACACTGATGTCTTACAAAGAAGATTTATTAATTCTTGTGTTACCCATCAAAGAACAATTCTGGGACATATGTTCTTAGTACCCTGTGTTTTGTCCATTCCTTTTAACTCCCTCTAAAAATGTATGAACACATTGTCAATTAGGTGTTACCAACTGAGTGTGTCTCTGCACAGTATGACAGCACTGATTGGGCGATGTCAGAGCTTATAGGGACACACCCTCCCATTGGTAACACCCAATTGGCCATTTATGGACAGATCTCTATTGGAACAGAACAAAACTCTGTTGAGTTATAAGGAAAAATACTGTAAAATTGTTATTTTGTCAGGACTACAATTGTTTACTAAACCCAGCATGTCAGGGGAGGCTACATGTCCTCTTTATGGCTAGGTTTACACATCCTTTTTTTTTGTAAAGAACTGATGCTGATTGCAATGGCCTCAGCATCCGTTTTTTTACTTAGAACGGACGTTAGAATAATGTGCCTGTCAATCGGCTGTTCACACAATGCAATGTGCAGCGGTACATTGCATTGAAGTGAATGGCTAATTGATTTGTGGGCACACACAACGGTGCCCACAAATCAATTGTGAAAAAAGAATGTTCCTGCAGCCCATACAGAGGTATCGGCTACAGGAATGGGCTGAGTGCAGCCCGGCGGCCGGCTGTTTAACAGCATCTGTTGCTGTGTGAACATAGCCTAAGGCTATTTTCATAATATGGTCAAAGTTTGTTCACATACTGAAGCTGCAAAACCTGGACCCCATTACTCATGAATTATGGGGTTAAATAGTGAACTACATTCAGCTCAGCTGAATCATAAGGGGTATCAGTCTTTTAGCCACAATAAGGACTCTAATATGTGACTGTATTTGTCACCCTAAAGCAGTCTCTGCAGGATTCTATGTCTTACAATTGGGAAACCAATCAGAGGACAGAGATGGCCGCCATACCCCACCCATAGTGTCTGAGGGGGCCCAGTGTCTCTTGGCCATCTCACTATTATAGGTAGGTAGGGGACATTTTAAAGATTTTTGCACTGGGGTCCAAGCTTCAAAGTACAATCCAGACCGTAATCCAGATTACTCTGTTATTTAACTTCCCCAAAGCATTAGTTTTCTCCTGATGCAAATGGTTCTACCTGGTGTATGGCTCATAGATTCAGACCATGAAGAATTGAAGCATTGAAGAATATGGAGGGAAACGTTCCAGTTTGTAAGGTTTTCCAGCCCCAATTGTTGGCCGGTTGATAGTATGAACGCTTGGTTTGTGAGGCACTAGCTATTTACAGCATTGTAATGCACTGCATTGAGCTGTGATATTTTTATAGTCTTCAATATAAGTGGCTTTATTGTATTATTTACCAAGGAAAGATAAAGTTGTTTTCTTTTTCCTCCTCACACGGAGTGCTTTATTTTATTACATGTTTTTTTGTTTGCCACATAATGTACACAAAGAAAGTCTATTGTGCTGTCTCTGTCTTAAGCTTTGGTAAAATCCTGCAGGCTTTGAGGTGGAGAAAAGAAAAAAAGAAGTGACAATGGCTTTCTGCAACAGAGTATATCACTTTGCATTAAGAGCCGTAATGACATTAGCGAGAGCTGAAGCTGAACCTTTCCATATGAAAAGATCCCTAAAGGTCTGCAGTCTTTTCAAGGCACTGGTGAAATTGATTTATCAGTTTGAAATTGAAGTATTTAATGCATTGGATTCTCTTGAGGAAATTATGCCATTCCTCTGCTAGCATCTCTCATTTACCTCCTGACTAGACCAATGCACAATCATTTTACTTCTTTTGCATTATATTCCCTTTCCTGGCACCGCTGTAAACTTAATTAGACAAAAACTAGACTTATGAGCTGAGAGAAAGGACTATTAATATTATGCAGCATTGAGGTTCAGCGTCAGTATCCTTCTTCATTTGTGCTGGGATAAAAAATTAACTAAATTGGATCATCTCAACTAATCCACGAGAGGACATCATTACAATCTTTCAATGCGGAGGTGTCTGCTTGGAAACATTAGGGCTCCATCACATAGTTTGGGAGTTTTATTCATCACATTTTACCGGAATTTTGGCTGCGGTTGTGCAAAAAATAAAAAATTGGTGCACAAACCATGTGCCCAATTAATTTTTTGTGTTTTAGCCAGTTAGATTTCAGAAGATACTACACTTTTAGAAGGTCCTAGATGACTAACCTTTAACACCAGCCAATCATTGGGCAGATGAGCTCAATGAGGAACACTCATTGCCGATAATAGGCCTGTGTAAAAAGATCAGCAAGTGCTCATTCATTGGTTGATTGGATCTTTTATGCAGTCCATTAAATGCATCATTGTTGGCAGCACATGACCCTATGGAAAAAGGGGATGTGCAGTTAACAATGATGCATTGAATCTGAAGATGCATGAATGATGCAGTGATTGCATGGCCAGCGTGGCCGCATTATTAACCATCTCATTCTGCACTTGTTTGCTGCAGTCCATCGACTTGGGTATTGTGTAAGTCGAGCTACTAAAATGCACCAAATTTATGAACGACAAACAATATTTTATTGATACAAAATATCAAGTAAGTAACCAAGAAGTAGCATAAAAGGAAGTATCTACTACCTTATGTGCAACACATGCGCCACCTTTATAAATTAGACAAAAGTCTTCTCTTCTGACATTTTAAAATGCGGGGGGGGGGGGGGGGGGGAGGGGAGACGGAAATACTTTTCCTATGGCATTTTGAGTGGTGTATTTATGTTTTGTCATTTTGTGCATACATTTATTCCAGCCATATTGAGAAGCCTATGGGGAATTCACCTTAGAGCATGCTCTGCTTAAAAAATGACGCTGTAGTGTTCTTATGCAGAGCTTTTTATATATCACTGTAGAATTTACTGTAACATCTGGATGCAAAAAAATGACATAAAAATGCCATGAATAATGGCACAGAAAAAGCTGTGTGTAAAATTAGGTTTGGATTTACACACAGTAAAATTAAAAACAAAAAAAAAAAAACAGCCGTTAAAAATAAATAAAAACAGCAGTTTATCTTGCAACATGTGCACAGATGGTTGTTGTTTTGTTTTGTTTTTCCCATGGGTTTTATTGTTGCAATATTAAACTTATTTTTTTTTAATTTTATTTAATTTTTTTACTTTGTGAACCCAACCTTAGGTCATGTTCACACAATGTATTGCAACAACAGCCGCTATTCCATGTGGCCGCACTCAAAACTGACATGGCAATTTTCTGTGGAAGCTAGTAATTCATTCATTCATTCATTCACAGAACAGCCGCTTTCTTACAGCATGTGAACGTGGCCTAAGGGTGAATTACAAAACAGTGCTACATAAATGTCTGCAACCATGCTGCTTATCTAAGCTGCCCATGATGTCTATGCCAGTTATGAGGGGCTGTAAGTTGTTGTAAGTTCAGTGCAGTGGGAGGACACTCGTTCATCATTCCATGACCCACCACCCTACCCTGCCCATCTGGTGAGCTGGTGAGCTTGGCTCAGACCCAGCAAAAGTAGCAAATGCAAATGTTTGTACCCACACTGTTTGCACAAAAAAGTGTGACCTTTTTGCAGCTTTGATGTCACATCCACAGGTAGAGTTCAGCCAACCCTAAACTAGTCCCAGCCCGCTGTCCCTTCCTATTTGCCACACAAAGACCAGAATCCAACCTGACAAAGATTAGAATAAGTAGAAAGGCAAAGTGTCAACAAAAGTAAAATAGCTTAATTGTGTACTGGCCAGAGGGAATTCAGCAGGGAGGAGATGGGTGTAGTGCCATATAAATTCCAGAGCAGGATAGAGCTGTGTTCATACTGGAGCCAATGAAACCCAGAAAAAGCACTACTTTATGGGCAAAAGCACAGCCTCAATAATACTTTACGAGCCAAGGATCGCCCCAAGGTCCCAACAGGTACAGCCATGACAGCTGATCTTAAGCCTCACTAAAAAATCCTTTAGGAGCGATAGCATTTAATGCTCGTTTTTTTTGTTTTCTTTGTTTTTTGCTCTTGATTCCCTTTTTTTATGGTAATTGAGGCGATAATAAAGAGTGTTCAAACCCGAGCTTGCGACACTTGATTACAGGTGGTTGAGGAAGTTGGGTGCAGCCTTAAGGCTGCCTAGAAAGCATGGATACAACTATTGGGTGTATCTATGTTCTCTAGGACTCCCTAGGGCTGCATCCAAGTTCTCCAGACAACGCTCATTAAATGTTGCAAGCTCGAGATTAAACGTTGCTCATTTTTAACAACAAACAAGTAAAGTTTGATAGCAGAAGATCATTCCTTCATATGCACTTGACAACTAACTGTAGCGGTTTGCAGAAAAAAAAAATCAACTTATTTAAATCACAATGTCATTGATTATAATAAAATGGAAATAATTTTTACAGATCATACATATTCATACAGAAAGCGATATCATTTAAGCACATCCATACCCATTTGATCTGGTGAAAGGATCCCATCCAAGTTTCCCTATATCAGCAAATAGAGAATACAAAAACATGCTATTTCCATAATAGAATATGTATGTATTAGATGAATCAGCTTTATGTTGTTCAATAAATGAATATGTATGCAGTGCATTTTGGGCAGAACATTGGGGGAAGATACTGATATCCCTGCACCCTGCAATCTTCTTCTTATGCACTGATGGCCGCACTTACCGCTAGTCATGCCGGTCACAATAATAGGGCACTGGCTTCATAAATATGGCATTTGGCTGAAATGTATGGATCCATCCATTCTTTTGGAGAAACCAATCCTTGTGTGCTTACGTTTGTCTCTTATTTCTAGTCTAGAAGGTACATAATGTACTGACTGTTTCCAGAATGGAGGCTCATTTCTGTGCATTTCACTACGGCCGCTCACATTCACATGTATTGTCCAGATTCCCTTCTACTGAATCAGGTGAAAGTTTTGTAATTGTGAAAAGATAATAAGCAGGCCGGCTTTCTTCTCTCTGGGAGTGAGGCACTACTCTGTCTCAGTTGTAACATTACTGCACAGCTCAATTAATGCACCGTGGCAGGAGGAGGAAAAAATGGTCTCTCTCTTGTCAGAAGCCAAGTTATTTACTTTCAAAGGCTGACAGAATAGCACTGCAGGGGCTTCATTTATTTCCATTCAGAATGTCATTATTGGGTAATACAGAGTGACTCCTTCATGCAGTTTGGGCTTATTCTTATAATCTTTATTATTCTCAAACACTTAAGTGTTTATTTACACCCTAGGTGTCAGAATAACCTGTAAAGCAATAGGGAGTCCCCCACCTATTAATGTGCACTCGCTTTCTTTGTAAATATTTAGCATTGAATAGTAGTTGTTGTGGTTCTTTTAGTGGTTGTTTAATATCACAGAGGATATTAGTGTGAATTAAGACCTACAAATGGTAATGCATGTATAGACAGATGTAGCAGAGCTGACAGTATGTGTTGACAAGGGCCAAAGGATATATGTCACTTAGTAAAATCTCGTATTTACATGACTTTGCAAATATTGCAACTATTTCTGTAAATTCCATAGTTTGTATTGAGCAGCAGGGCACATACTACCTACTTCTTCATATTGTATCCTTAAAGCCCATGGGTGCGGAAGGGGACCAGGATTATAGTTGTTAAGGGCGGCGAAACTCTAATGGACATGGCGTATTAAGCTAATAGTGTAACTAATGTGTCATGTTTATCATCATGATAGTCATGTCCCTTGTTTGAACAGTAGTTAGACCTCTATTGACCCCCACTAATCTGTATCTTATTTATGCTTCTAGCTGGAATACTCCTTTAACTCTTGTTGCTTCACCATGATGACTGTCCAAGTTAGAATATTTTATTTCACAAATAATATCTGCATATCAATAATAACACTCCTCTGACATTTAAGTATAATATGCACCCTCACCCTCAGAAACTCTACGTTATCAGCTCTCTACACCGTATACCCGGCATCACTCTTCGTCTACTATGCTACAGTTATATGCATTAAAGGTAGCCGTCACATTTCCTTCCAGTCTTTTTAGGGTAACAATATAAGTAAATTGTACACGTCATTTAACTCCTTGTGAGCAGTGGTGATGTGAGATAACATAATGCGGTAGGTTTTTCTGCAGTTCTATATATATATATCCATAGGTATAACCTACAGTGAGTTGAGATAAAGCACATATTCAGCTCTGCTACATTTCATTATAATACCGCCTTTCAGTTTATTAAATGTATCATTATTATTTAATATTATTACTGTATGTTAAAGAATAACTTTGGGTAATCGGTGCCATAAAAAGCTTCAGTGTCTCCTCTATCTAGAATAAAATTAGATAAAAAACAGACCCTAAAGTCTAGTGTTTTTACATCTCTATTCTGATATTCTTTAATACGTGACTGTAATCGATAAACAAGTGTCAAACCCAACAGACCTTGTTTGACAAAGTGCATCATTGTAGCTGCAGAACTGTCTGTTTTCGGATGATGTGTCTTTTTATTTCTCAGCATGGTACTGGTGTAAGTGATATTCACATTTTCTTACATGCTTTATTGTCAATTACTTTTCAGATTTTTATTGTATCATTATTGTGATTATTTTTTTTCCTTTTTATCCCCTGGAATACATTTCCATGTATAGCGGTGTTGTGACGGTATGCCACTTGTTCTGAGCAGTGACATCAAACAAAAGAGGGATGCAAATGTATTGTAATTACTCAGTTATTTAACAGGTATGGTCATGTGAAGAATCAGAACCAGAAACCTACAGATGTAGCGAAAAATGTTTGTTTGTTTGTTTTTACATGGAGATTATAAGTGGTCTTGGATTGGGCTGCAGGTAAACAAACTACTATATTTCTTTCACTTAATGAATAGGACTGAAAATAAATCTGGTTCCTCTACATCTGTAGCTTTTATAGACTGAACCCTTGTTATACTTTACCAAAGTCTTACTTGCTGTACTTGTCAGATATATCATAGGAAGCCTAAATATTTTCTCAGTTATACAGTAGGGAATTTATACTCTCAAGACTTAACTTGTTAATTGTTATATGTTTAATTCTTAGTATTATGCAGTTGTATAATTTATATTATTTTACCACTATATACATTTCCATAACAGAGACAATCAATTTAAATCCATTTCTCATATGCTTTCACTGAAAACCTATTGGTGGGGTCCAACTAGTTCAATATTGGTGCAAGTGCTCTGACAATTGGTGGTCATTCTAATACACATAGCCAAAGAAAGTTACTGGGACCTCCATAATAATAATTTTCATGATTAATCAGAAATCATTGAAGCATGGTCTTTGCATGGTACAGACAAACATGAAGCTCTTGATCACTGATTATAGATGTCTGCTTGAAATGAATTTGAATGTTTGTCTGTCTCATGCAAGCGCTGATGTTGGGTTAACAAAAAAAAAAATGGAGTGCTGAACTTCACACTTTATATATGGGACATCTCTCTGTCTACAGACAATTCATGTAGGTCTGCTTAGAAGGTCTCATGCATACTCCATATAAACTAAACAGTCTTTATGGCTTTATGATAAAGAGAAGTGCAGACCTATGCATTGCTGCATATGTCCCATCCACTGTGCTACAATGATCATAAGATTTCAACCATTATTACATTCCTGTATATGCAGTGGCCCAAAGCCAAGAGTATATGGCTATCTCTGCCCTTATGCTCAGAAAATTCGAGTGGCCGAAACACATTTAATCATTGGCGTTGAGTGCTCGGTCGGGCATAGTGGTATTTGCACTACTGTACTGACACAGTGAATATTTCAGAGCTCCAATCATCACCATTTATAATAATGCCGGAAGCTCCAAAACCATTTAAATACTAATTCTAATAATGCAATAGGTTACTGCAAGACGCATTAGAACTCTGGCAGTATGCCATCAATTGACAACATTAAACCTGAAAAAAAAAATTGCAATAGGTGAACCCTCTACCGTGCAGGGGTCAACTTGATAAATGCTGGAGTCTCCCATTCATTTTAATGGAGTTCATTACTCGAGTGGAGCACTCAAGCATTGAAAAATACTCAACTTGAGTAACATGCCCTAAAGGCATTTTAGTGCTTGCTCAACACTAATCAGGCCTCGCATAGTTAAATAATACTTCTATGATGTTTACTGAGTACGGTCAATGTTTGATGATTCACTTATATGCTGGTTTGTCACTAGGCAGCACGAGATGTTCTGGGATCTGGAGGGCTGTAATATGATCCTGATAGTCATCTAATGTGAATAGTTCAAACTGATCACCGCCCTTCATTACTGAGGTATGAGACTGGCTGAAACAGAGCTCTATAACAGTGCTCCTTGCAACAATTACACCTGCAAACCTAGTTGTATTTTAGATATCTTTATTTTGACCACTAATATTCAATATATCTTAACTTTAACCACTAAAATATACATCTATTTACTTTAACCACTCATTTTCTAGTAGATATAGTATCTTCACTGTAACCACTAATATTACAGATCTCTTCACTTTGACCTCAAATTTTAAACATGTCTTTACTTTAACCTCTTACATTTAAGATATCTTTACTTTACAAAGTAATTCATAGCTATCTTCACTTTAACGCCTCTTTTTATCACTTCCACTACCAATATACATATCTTCACTTTATTGTCCCCTCTTTCCTTCAGTTCTTCCACACTTATTATGCATGCATTACCGTTTTGCAATGTTCTTGTGTTTTATTGTTACTGTAAAAGACCATTGCACTCAGTTGATGTATATATGGTATGTCCTCGACAGGGTGTTTAGCTTCAAGCAATAAAGTATTTGGTCCATTTAAGATCTTATGGCTGTATATTTCTAATCACTATTATTATCAATAATACCAAACCAAGTTTCTGACAACGCTACCTTGTGTAATTACATTAGTATTATAATGATCTATTACCATTGAGATGTTTGCTAAAATAATGGTAAACCATGTCAGTGTTGCACCTGTAAGTCAGGAGCAAAACATTGTCTGTATTATGGGTGTCTATTAGCGACCTAAATGTGATCTATTACTAACATCTTCCTTCAGTGGACTCTACTGACATGATCGTTAGAAATGCCCAGTGAACCTTTGCTGTATCAGTTGCCTCTTTGGGTGCTTTGCGGTTGTTTTTGTATAACACTAAGTGATTAGGACCAACTAATGGAAATCTAGTCCTCTGCTCCGGATACTTCTAGTTCAGAATTCTTCACATTTTATAGCAGTCGAAACAGGAATCATGTTGTTTACTTAGCTACGTGTAGGTGAAGCAAATGCACAATAATCCCCCAATGCAAACTCATAATATTAGAAATATATTCCCCTGTACGTCCCTTCCCGACAAGCTTGTTGTTTCCTGTTCACATCTGGTAAATCCTTGAGTCAACACGTATGTTTAGTAGCCTTACCTCATTGTATACTAGCTGTTAACAAGAAGATCCACATCATTTCTGATACAATAGAAGCTTTATAAATAAATGTCAGCCAGTCCTATGCGAGAGAATTACACACTGCAGAGATAGCGCTAAAGCTGGCAGGCTGCTTCTGTGGTCCTGTACAGATCACAGGCAATATATACCAGATAGTACAGTATATTAAGTACACACGCAGAAGAAGCAGCCATCTAGGCACAGCATACAATGCCATATTTTATCACGAAATAAAGCAAGATTCTATGCATATGTAGAATAGCGCAGAGTGTGAACCTATAGCTATTTGTCGGATGTATTTACTTGAATCCTGCTGCAGTGAAGGGTGTGAAAGGAGCAGAAAGCTGCAGCAAAGATGAAGTCAGAGAGAATGATGGAGTGTATTTCATAGCAGCCAATTCTATCCCCCAAATCCCTGTTGTGCAGAAAGGTTTTCCTGCTAACGCAGCAAATTCAGCCATTGCATAGCATAGTATTAATGATTTATACACACCGCACCAGTGCTTTTGTTCACTAGAAAGGCTCGGCTGTATTAATAAACTAATTTCAGGGAACAGACTACTGCATAGAGATTTAGGAAAGCTTTTAGTTGTATTTACAAACTGTTTCTATTTACTTGAAGGATAAAATAGATTTATAAAAAATAAAATAAAATAAAATTAGATTGCCTTTCTTGGTAATGGTTCATTAAGCCTATATCTAATACAAGTAGGACATCTGCATAGAGGCTATATGTGTCCAGTAATACTGTTTCCTCATAGGCTACCTAAGGTATCAGTGTGTGTGGTACATATGGATTTAGACCATGGACAGCGACTGATATCAGTAAATGTAATCCGAGTGCAGTATTACATAATATGCTGGATGCTGTCTAAATATCAGAACATATTGCCACATACGGCATATATAGTCCTGACACTACATCATGTCGTCTCTTTTACAATTCGGTCCTCGGGCGCTCATCTCGGTGCTGCAGCTGCATGCTGTGCTATTCTCTTTTGCTAATATACTGGATGCTGGCAGTTCTGGTCTGCATTATATGAGTTCCTAGAGGGGACAGGTTTTATAACGGATGTATATAATGTATGTAAGATAATGCACATCCATCAGTGCGCTAGATTCGAGAAAACAAATACATTGGGAGTATTCTTAGGAGAGGGAACATCATGTGCAGATCTTGGGCATCTCTTGTACTAAAGTGTTTTAATTATACATCTGTTTATGGGATTCAATCCAGTGGGGCTCCAGGATAGAATCGGGGGCTTGCTGTGTTTTGCTCATATAGTGCCCAGCTGTTTTATCATTTCCATTTATTATGCGCTTAGATTTAACCTATTAATAATCCTCACCAAGCTGCACTAGCGCCAATGTACTGTACACATATGTGTAAAGGAAAGGGTATTGGGAAAACAACATAGAACATACTGTGTACTTCCAGATTGTAATACCTGCCTGGTAATGATGTATTGTGTGTACTGTACATCTGTTTAGGGTAAAGTACGCTACTATATCAGCTGGTTTTCAATTGGCTTCTGTAATTTCAAGGAAAACCTAATTCCCTGCTGCTTACCTGCGGCATGCCTCTAGTTTACAGAAAACATGAGCTCTCCACTAATAGGGGCCTATAGATTATCAACAGGGGTAGGAATGATTGAAAATGGATCAGGAAATTGCACAGAAGCCTGCCTTTACACATATAGTTTTTGGAGCCCTTTTTTTTCTTGTTCTTTCTTTAGAGAGTGGACACACAACAGAGAGGAGACATATGCTAAGTTCATAGGTCTACACTGACATCTAGATCCATATCTGCGCCAGAGGCTTTGCTAGAAGCTTCCATCACATCACCATGACTATAACCAAAAGGGCCATGTTACAGTCAGTGGGGCTTCTAGGGCTCAGCATGGAAAGGATTCGTCGCTGCTGTTATTTCTAGTTTTCTGTTCCAATACTATAGGAACACTGCAGATATAAACCTAGGCTAGTATGCCTTTCCTTATATATACTTATACGTTTGTGTGAATCCAGCTTAATGCAATACCTAAATACATGAGGTCAGAGCTGCTAGAGCTACTATGTAATCACACCTCATCATTGCTGGCTGAGCTGGACCCACAGGTCGGCCATATTCTTCCTATAAAGTATAGGATGGTCGTCAATATTTGCAAATGATATGTCCTCAAAATCACAGGAAACCTGCATTTTTCTTGCATCTCCCGTTTATTATCAGCTATTGAGGTATCTATCTGAAATTGAGGCTTATATAGCTATGTAAGTTATATACAAGGAGTGCAACTACTACTACTACTATTATTGTCATTCCATGAAAAAAATTAAAATATGATATAATATATATATATATATATATATATATATATATATATATATAGTCTGATATATTTGAACAATTTATTGAAATGTCACCTCTTTCTGGTTCACATCATACCCTTATTAGAGGCAAATATGTAACCCCAATTTAGCTCTTTATTTTTCCTTGTTTATAACCGTCTCCTGGTGTACAGTATAATCTACATGTCAACAGCAATTCTGTAGTCTCCACGCTATTTCATGGTCAAACAAATAGTCGGTAGAGTCAAGTGACAAGAACCATTAATTGTGAAGACAAAGTTTGTTCAGTTCCATTTTTGGAGCCTAATTGAGAAGCATATTGTGCTCTATACAAAGTCCCCTAATATGGATTAATAACAGGCAGGTGTCCTTTAAATAAGGCTCCTGTTTACACTGTACAGTTTTTATTTGTTTGTCCTCTATTATTCGGTTGCATGAGTGTCTCGTTGTGTTTAATTACGTCTATGAAGCGGAAGACAGCAGTCAACATCTGCTCTATTGTTTCCCGGATTTACACAGAACTTTGATGGGTTAGTAAGCAATCTATTTCTGAACTAAAAGGAACAAACGACAAAATTGGTAATATTATACAAAGGTGTATTATCCAATATACTGCATCACTTGTAGAGCAGGCAAACTGCTTCACACAAAGAAAAAGCTACCAGGCATTACATAAACAAGTGCACATGAAAGACATAATCTCTTTATGTAAGACAAAGCATCAATAGACAGGATGGTAATGAAGAAATATTAGACTGTCAGAAGGCACCTCTGATTATTATGAAAATTGGTTATGATTGTACGGTAATTCATGTTTAAAAACATTTATGACAGAGACGATTGGCTGTTATATATGCAAATTGTTTGCTTTGCTTCTTACGCATTCCCTTTACATACATTACTGTGTGAAAAAAACAGGTGCTGCAATACAAGTCAAGTATTTTTTCAGCAATGAAATCTTACGGCAAATCCAATTAGAATTGTTCTATGTGTGACATAGGGTAAAGAAGAGAACATATTAATGCCCTAGATCCCCTATAAAGTCCAGACATCCTTCAGTAGACTTCCCTTTCCATAAATGACTCATTTTTTGGGTGCTTGCTGGTCAAGCGAGAGTGGGATTATGGAAGTGCTTACCGTAAAAGTGGGAGAATTTAACCCTTTCACGACCTGGGGTCATTGACTCCTCAATGCCCAGGTCGTTTTAGGACATCAGCTTATGGGATCATAATGATCCCATAAACTGATGTGCCAATGTCTGCCCCCTCTCTACTGCCCCCTGCCGATGTTACAATCTTGTTACAGTGGCAGGGGAGAGAGGGGAGGGGAAAGAGCTCACGGGAATGTGCCCTGCGCTCCCAACCTTGACTCCCTCCCCCGCCGACTTCCATGGAAACCAGAGGCTTCTGGTTTCAATGGCTACCATTGGGGCTCTGTGAGAGATCTTAGAGCCTTAATGGACACCGGACAGAGAATTCTCCTTCTGTAGAGGGAGAATTCTCTGTCAGAAGCCCTATCGATGCTGCGGTCGTGCTGACTGCAGTATCTATAGGGTTAACTCTCAGCACCGGATCCTGGATTGTAAATAACATCGCTGCAGCATCAGGCATAGGCTGCAGCAACGTTAATTTACTGTGCGGTGGCGGGAAGAGTTTAAAATAAGGATAACCATTGTTCAATAGTTAGTAAAATGTTCAAAAATTGCATTTATTATCAGTTATACCCATGCTAGAATAGAATTGTAACTTTTCTTATTAAAGGGCTTATACGGCGCTACACAAACATGGCCACTTCCTTCAAAAGACAGCATTGCTCTTGTCTCCAGTTCAGGTGTGGTTTGCAATAATGCTTCATTAACTTTAATGCAGCTGAGTTACAGAACCCCACCCAAACTGGAGACAAGAGTTGTGCTGTCTCTGGAAGAAAGTGGCAATGGTTTTGTAGCGCTGGAAAACCCCTTTAATGATATGTCCTTTTAACAGTATAGACCATGTCCAGTGTTGTTGGCCACATGGCCTCAAGGGGAAGCAGTTTACGTGAAATGTACATTGGGTGCAAATGCCTACACAGTGGGAGTAGAGGTGAGTTTTTCTGGACACTTTAGGACAGATTTATCAAGAAGCACCCTAAAGTATATCAGGGAAAATGTGCAGATTCTTACGCAAACCACTTGACCTTTCCCCGATGTAAGCACTGCTCGCTCAATGGGTGGCAGGGGGCGTGAAAAGGCAAAAGGAGGTAATTTAACATAGTTTACGCCTGCAAGTACTGTAGGTGTAAATCATAGCAAAAATCTACACCTGCTTCGGAGCAGGTGTAGATTTCTTCACTCGCTGTGCAATAGGTAAAGGTTCTGCCAAATTTATTAAGAGGCATGTTTCTCTTAGTAAACCCAGCAGGATGAATTGGGGCTAAACCTTATTTAGACTGGCATACGAGTACGCCATTCTTGCAAAATTTCCCACTTTGTCTTTAATTTATGTGCCAGCAAATGCTTTTTAGCATCTGGGCTATTGACTATTTATATAAACAAGGTCACATGGCAGTATACCAATGCATTAGTCATCGGTTATTGAATCAAGGAAGATTTATGTATAATATATAGAACTGGGGCAGTACATGATATGGGATACCACCATGATCTCTTGCCATGATAGAGCAGCATGTGTTGGGTCTGCTCTTGAAACTATATATATTTGCAGGTATAGGATATTTATGCGGGACATAGTGTATGTATATTTTTCTAGTAAAGAGATCATTTGTTTTACAGAAAGTAAAGCAGAGGAATAGTTTTGCTTCATGTGCAGGAGTAAGTAAGAACACTTGCTAACCTCCCACTCAGCTTTCAATCAGGTTGGGGCTTACTGCAATTTGGCACCAATTTAGAAAGTTGTCCCTTTAAATGTCACTATACAATCTATACTTTTTTAAAGATTTTCAACTACTTCTGACAGGTGGTAATTTAAACCAGAACAATATCTAGCACCTTTCCAAAAGATATGCAATTATAGCTAACCTTTCAAATCCAGAACAGTGCAGCAATTTATGCCTGGGATATATTATTGTAAGTTCAGCACCAATGTATTTTCCTTACAATTATCGTGTCCTGAGCCTACTAATATTTTGGGTCACATTGGGTGTTAACTTAACTCAAATCACTTGACAATGTCAATAAGAAACTTTAACAATAAAATGATGAGTAATTTAATTAACAGACATTACAATAGATGACAATGTGACAAATCAACCTCTGCCTTTTCTTCCTCTTTCGAGATGTTCTCAGCTCTTCCTCCCACATTAGTCACAAAGTATTATGCCTTTTCCTATATTTTCCTCCAACCTCAGCCCTAAATCAATCTTGTGATTGACAGAAACATCCAATGCTCATAGCACTTCTCTTAAGCACAAAACGTGTCAAGAGGCAAAATCCCTTATCAGGTACATGCATGTCAAAAATGTATTTTAGATGAAATGACAGAGGGTGAATGGGTCTGGCATAACTAAGGGTGAATCCAAAAAGTCTGGGTATTTGGAGAGCTAGAAGTACTATTTAAAAATGATCTATTTCCATTAGTCAATCATTTCAGGTACAGAAGAGAAAACGAGAAACTGATCCTTCTACAGTAATAAACTTCATTCTCTGGAAATGTATATTATATATTGTATCCTTTTGTGGTAACAGAGGCTACTTTTTTGCATGGTGGCTGATCTACTTTGATTGATTGAAAAGTGTTGTCAGCATCAAAAAACTTCGTCATTATGTAGTAGTAGGTAATAGTATTTTCCCCACCCGCATTTTTCATAATCGCTATCATTATCAGCAGCAGTTCAGTACTTCCTTCTTATGCTGCTGTTTCTTTCCTTTCTGAAGTCATTGCACCTTGCAAACCCAGCACATTGATACCCCCCCATATAATTTATAGTACAATAGTGTGTATGTGGGTATTGCATTTCATATTTTCCCATTGACTCTCAGCTAACATATATCTGCAGCATTATTGAGCAAAAAAAAAAAAAAACACAATGCAGTGATTTGGGGTGGGGGGGGGGGGGGTTATTTTCTTTTCTTTTTTTTTTGTAAAAGTTTGCATCAACCCTAATCTAAATAATAATAATAATAATAATAATAATAATAATAATAATAATAATAATAATTATGATAAAAACACCAGGTACGCTTTATGACTTGATAAATGCAAAAACTTCAAAATATGTACTTACCGCAATGTTCTTCATAGCATTAATTAAAACCATATGTTCTTCAATGATTTTCAGTAAAAATATGGCCACACCATTCTAAGTTACATAGTAAATAACATTAATAACTTTCTAGCATAAAAGTTTGATAGGTAATTTAATAGCTGAAGCTTTGTAATCAGGTTGGCCATATCTTATCCCTGCCTGGTGGAGGCCTTATGGGTTTATTTACAGCATCATTATCCAAGGGGTAGATGGGAAGATTCATAAGTCAGGACCCTCTTATCATTTTTTCAGACAGAATGCTGCCTATACGAGCGGCTAGGGTCATCATCCGACCACATCTTGTGCTTATTTGACTTATACATTACAGGCAGCGTCCTGCTTTTGGACAATATAGAGTTTTCTTTTTAATATAAAAGAACATACTAGGAAGTAATGTTTGCTTGAAACTCCGTACTGTATAGTAAGCTATGAGAGATTTATACAGTTTATTCAACCTATTCTCCCCTTAAATTGGTGTATTTTATTCAAATAACAACTAGTCAGCACAAGTCATCCACAAAATCTGGTAAAACACGCAGGTGGAAGATGTAGGGGGGGTGTATTTTCTGTAGAGTAAGGGGAAATATTTTTTTGAATGGAATGCATTATGCACTTGGGGACTTTAAAGCAATCCTCCAGTTAGTTCATGTCCTATACTTAGAATAGGTTTCAATATATCTATTGATCAGCTGTTTAAGGACGTTGCATCATTTACTCTGACATGATAGCCTCATTAATGTTTAAATTTCAGTGTGGCTTGTACTTTTTATAGCTGCTATACTAAGTATTACTGCATTGTCCTGTTCAATTGAATGGAAGAGCTATGCAATACCTTGTAATGCCACTAGAGGTAGTATGGAGTTTGTAAAGTACGAACTACACTGAAACTGAGTGTAAGTACTGAAAAGAATGTTAGACCTGCATGACAAGCATATGGCCATTTTTTTTAAAGCTGTACTGTGAGGGTCCCAGGATTCAGACCCCCGACAATCTGGTTGGATTATCATTTCATTTTAATTATACCATAGATGTTTTTTTTTTAATCTGGAAAATTCCATACGAGTATATAGCTATCAAAGTAGGGGGTTCTAGAAAACTTCTGCAGGAGAAGAATTCTTGCAACCATACCTAACATGGTTGACCATTGATTTTGATAACCATTAAGTAATACTTAACTTGTAGTGTATCTGTTTGTACAACGTTTATGTATTGTAAGTGTCCAGTTTGCTGAACGAATGACCCTGGCATAAAAGACTATTGGCTGTGCAGTTGCATATACTGCTTATTGACTTTCACTGTAAACACTTTATTCTGTAGTTAAAATGGTGAGATAAACAGTATACCAATGTATGTTGCCCAACGGAACCATCTTTTTCTTTTAAACCACAACCAAAAGGTAGTGAAATTACCTTAAAGGGCTTAAAGGGGTTATCTAGACTTTAAAAGTTGATGACCTATCCTTGGAATAGGCCATCAGTATTAGATTGGCAGGAGTCCGACTCATGGTACTTCTGGTGATCAACCGTGTGAAGAAGCTGCAGCGCTCATGCCTATATAATATTGATGGCTTATCCTGAGGATAGGCCATACATTTTTAAAGGCTAGATAACCCCTTTAAGTACACTACTTTATTTGTAAGTTTGCTGGCAGTTGAGAAAAAAAGTCATTTTTAAAGTTTAAATCCCTACCTGTCAGATCTCCGCGAGAGGAAAGTCTTCCTGTAAAGACATATTCTATATAGATTTACTGTATATCACCCTCTTCTCTTGTAATTTGCTAAATGTACACTTTCTTAAAAGATTGACGGTAATATAACTAGACTGTAAAATAAAAATATGTAGACACCTATAAGGATCATCTTTTTAATGGGTACCATGACATAACCTAGATTTAGTGTCTGTAGAGAAACGGAAACTATTTAAATAATAGAACTCAGACGTCGAGTATAGCAGAGCCCAAAGTGTTTACCTATCGATTCATGTGTTTGAAAGCATAATAGAGAAATGTATGACATACCCAAGTAACATGATATCGACAAAAAGCTGAATCATTTATAACACATAAGTAGTCTGATGTTTTTAGAAAGATGAGATAGTTAATGGTTTTCCAAACACTGTTAACAAAATGACTAAATGTAAATGCTTTGTAGGGGAAGTATAATATATACTATGTCTATATAATGCATGGCATGATGCCATTGCTGGAATTTTCCCTAGACTAGGCTTCAACCGAGAGATGTATTGTTTGGAGGAAACCATGATGTTATTTTAGTAGTATTTATTCTGTGCCACTACAGAGATATTACAGGGACGAACTATTATCTTTACATAGAGGGGGAGATTTATCAAACATGGTGTAAAGTGAAACTGGCTCAGTTGCCCCTAGCAACAAATCAGATTCCACTTTCCTTTTCCAAAGAGTCTGTGAGGAAAGAAAAGAAGAATCTGATTGGTTGCTAGGGGCAACTGAGCCAGTTTCACTTTACACCATGTTTGGTAAATTTTCCCCATAGTGTTGGATTGACGTTCTTTGGATCTATTAGAGAGAATGACTCTGAGGCCCATCCCTCATCTGTATAGAATGAAAACTTAAATACGTGGATCCATTAGATGTGATCAATAGGAGGATCTTCTGATAAGGAATCACGGATACAGTGTCAACATCTAATTGACAAAAACAGGTTGGTTTCTTCACACCAATGAAAGGCCAAGTTCACACAATGTACAGTATAATTTCATTACCGTTGTTTCAGGTTTGCAACATTGGCCATTATATGATTACAGCAGAATTAAACTACTATGTAAGGGGTTGTTCACACGTAGCAAAGCTTGTCGGAATTGTCCGCCATGGAATGCCATTAGCCTCCCTGTCATAATGGGAGTCTATGGGAGGTGCGCACTGCTGTTCTCACAGCGTCTCTCCGCGCTGAAGAATGAGCATGTACAGCGCAGGGAGTGCGGCAGTGCGCGCCTCCCATAGACTCCCATTATGACAGGGAGGCTAACGGCATTCCGTGGCAGACAATTTTCGACAAGCTTTGCTACGTGTGAATGCAGAATGGCTGCTGTCTTACAAAGTGTGATTGTGGCCTAAAGATGTATTCACAATCAGTTCATGAACTATGTTTGACATATTCCGCAGAATCATCTAGCTATCATTGGTTTGTAGACTTAATTTAACGAAAATGTTGATGTACGATAGAATTCTTCACGGTATTATATGAGGATTGTCACATAACATTAAAATTAAATATTATTGGTAAATATTAGAGAATGTTAACTGAACCTAGAGTAGCTTATGCATGAACAGGACCATATTGCTGCTCTGAATTATTTGTAGAGTGGTTATTCATTTTCATGGCCTGCAGTCCAACACTATATTTTCCTGACTTGTTTATTGCAGGAGCTGCTTACAACACAGTGAATTACATTTTATGGTAAAGGCCAGTGGTTGTTAATAAGAATCAATGTATTGTCAGATGGAAATAAAAGTGATACATTCAATTATACCCGTTCTTGCATGTATAAGCATACATGAATATATGCGAGTAATTTAAGTATAGGAATGGGTTTCGGTTTACTTTTGTAATATTTTCAGGAAACCAATGTTCTGGAGTATACACTGTAATATTCATGTATGTATATATAATGTTAAACACCCCTTTATTTTCATGTTAACCCTTCTGCTTGCATTTTTTTTTTACTATGTAACAGTGCTTCGAGTGCAGTTAAAAAAAAAAAAACTTACACTCCCCCATCCCCACTCCCTACCAAAGCTAATTCTGTGTTGGCCCCCTGCTGCACATCCTCTGTGTCACACAAGGACTTTCCTGCTTAGGTCATGGTGCGAGACAAACACAAGGAAATGCAAAACAGCTGAGAGAACTAGAGAGATACACCCGCCCCAGCCCCCCCCCCCCCCCCCCCATTTATCTGCATCTTGAGCACAGTTTGAATAAATAAAAAAAAAAATCTCTGGAATTCTCCTTAATGGTGTGTTCACACCTACAAGATCTGCAGCTGATTTTCTGCAGCAGATTTCGTTTAAATAACTGAACACAGCATCAAATCTGCTGCAGATCTGCTGCAGATCCTGTAGGTGTGAACGCACCATAAGGCTTTGTTCACACTATGTAAAAGCAATGGCCATTGTTATGACATACGGTAATTGTTTTTACATAGTGAGAACATAGCCCTAAATTATTGGGGGGGGGGTCGACCATTTAGGACCATATAACCTTAACCACAGTTTCTATTTTTCTCTGAAAGACCTGAAACCGTTCATTTAAATAAAGGCTGTGTTATGTGTAATTCTCTCTGTGGTGGTACTGCTAGATTGACCCAGTACTTGCTCTATAGATTCCTTTTATAATCTACTTTCTTCAGCAGGGACAAGTGTCCAAGAGGCATGGTTGAGCTCCTCGAATGCTGCAGCCTTACTTACCTCCTCGCTCCCCCACACCTCCCTTTTCTGAAGGAGTGATGTTCAGGGCTCTGCTTACAGTGCAGGATTAGGAGACAGGGCTTGGTGCTGCAAGCCGAGACCTGAACATAACTCAAGCAGCAGAGGGAGGGGCAGAGAACAAGGAGGTGAGTGATGCCGTGGCACTTCTGACAATCCTCTCGGACACTTGTGCTCATTGGATTAAATGGATTTTAAAAAGCATCCATTGATATGTCTATGGTTACACTTCTTATTATCTGCCCAGTAGTGTTTGTATCTTATATGGTGAAAGTCAGCTGATAGACTCCCTTTTAAGCAACAAAGCCACTTTGCAACATAGTGCTACTTTTGGTCCTGGTGGACCGAGAAATGATTGTAAAAGCTGGTGAAATTCAACAGCTATGGCTCTGATTGCATCAAAGGGAACGGTTGGGTTTCTTCTGATGCCAACATTGGTTTATAGCTCTCACCCACAAGTCTTTTAACTACTCACAAAATTGAACAACAAAGCACACAATGTTCACACTACGCAGGTTTTGTAATGTAATTACTACAGAATTTCTAATTACTAATTACTGCCGAACACAAGGTATACACTCCAGCCGGGATCTGAAGCGGCGCCGCAAGAAACTGACATGTCACTATCAGTGCACACAATGCAGCATGCGGCTCCAGCCGCACCCTCCATTATGAGCAGTAAGGAATCTAGATGTGGGCATGCACGGATGCGCCAGCATCCGAATTCAGCGGCAGTGGAGATCATCTGGCCAGTACTGCAGTAGCAGAGGGGATGATCTTCTCTGACACCGGCCGTTCGGTGACCCGGCCGGGTCATGGAACGGCCAGTGTCTTACTACGTTGGAACATGGCCTTATAGTGTACCTTCCCATCACTAAGGTGCAAGTATTTTAGTGTGCACGATATTGATACCACTCCTATAGCTGAGATCAGTGTGGTTGAGACTGAGCAGTGTATATAGCCATTATGCTGTGAATAGCTTTTACTTTGCTTATAAGTATCACAGCATGTCATTTAGATATTAAGATATTTTTGTTATGTATTGAAACATATGGAGCAAGGTGAATAGTTGATATCCCTCATCTATTTTTATTTCATACCATTACATCATCTTCATGTTATTATCGCCAAACACTGAGAACAGACACAGCTTCTTACTCCTTGCCTTCATGCTTATGCTTTCCTGCTGAGAGTACATATCTGGGCAGCTAGCCAGTGATCACGCTGTAGCTTTATTTATTTATTTCTTTATCACAAGCAGTTTTTGCAGCAGTTTTTGATGAAGTTAATGTTTCTTTACAGCTGGATGTTACCTTAAGCCTATAGTTAAATATACACGGCATACAAAGTGTTTTTGTGGAGTTGTAGGTAATTGTGTTTTTTTTTTTTTTATGCAGCATGTTCTATCATTGCCATTTGTTTTGGTGCAGCCGGTAAAATATAAAATACACTGCTTACTAAGCGTTCTTGTTTCATTTTACATTTACTATTTTTGTGAATTGTTTCATCTTTGTAGCTTTCTTTCGTAATGCATTACTTTCTGTGGCTATGTTCTCATTATGTACAGATGAGCACAAACAACGGCCGTTGTAAAACTACGTCCGGAACTAATGCTCATAAACATTAATTTTGTCTGTAGTTTTACAACAACGTTTGTGGTTTAACATCAAACAATGGCCATTCACTAAAAAACGGCCATTGTTAGTAAGTAGTGGGAACATATGTAGTCTTGTTGTGGTGCTTTTCCTATAGGCTTTGGTGTAGAGCTCATGGTGATTAAAAAGAGAAAAACACACAAAAAACATAAAAAAATGACCTGCAAGCTCTGGAAGGGTGCTGTACCTGACAAGAATCTTCCATATATACATGCCTTGATATGTATATATCATATATTTTATTATTACAACAATTATATGGCTATGTTTCCACAACTTCTTTTTTTGGCAGTTTAAGGCCAAATTGCAACAGTTATTTGAAATGGCGGCCATCATTTGTCCAATAATGGCCATTATTATGAAATAATGGTTGTTCTTTGACCGCAAATAGCCAAAAAGGAACGAAGCCTATGAGACAAATTGAAGGATTTAACACAAGCCTAAATGTTGACCAGGGATCTACATGCATTTTTTGCATCTGTATTGCAGATGTTTATTTATTTATTTATTTCAGAATTTATGTCAGTAAATTATAGTATTATACAACATGATGGTTAATATTACTAAAAATTTTATTTAGCAAAATAAACATAAATACGTTTGGTATGTCTGGAATATATTTAATAGTACTGTAGATGTAATAGGCATGAAAACCTACTAAAATATACAAACCAAATGTAATGAGCTCTTGCTGTTTAAACAGGTTGAATGATTTTTATACATCAGTAACCGAGTGGATATTCACTGACATATTCAGCTCAGATATGAGAAGTGCACACAGAGATGGTTTCAAACATGGAAACATAATATGAAAACATTGCCTCTAGTTGAGGCAAGCAGCGCAGGATGGGTCGCTTCAGGCAAGCCTCTGAATATAAAGCAAACAGTGGAACGGTTCCAAGCATAATAACATGCTCCACATGTAGTAAATATAGGGGTGCTTGGGTTAAAAGGAGCCCCCTACTACTCAACCATAAGCAGAATAAATAAAGCTCTACAAGTCACACAGTTTTGATAGAAAACACTTAATATTAGACATTAGGAATAAACATAAGGAGGGTAGAAGCAATTAAATAAACTGTTTTACATTTGCCTATATACTTACATGGAAATATTAAGACAGAAGTGTGGGAAGGAAGGTCACACACACACATTAGCTTGATGCTAATAGGTTAATAAGAAAGGAAGGCTAAAGCGCTGAGATTCATAGGTATTGTGGTTTAGAGGGGAAAATCTCAATTTCATTTACAAAGCTGGAACAATAAATGATCGATACAAATAACAGAACAATCAATGGACAAACAAATCTTTATTGAAAGGTAAAATTTGTGCAGAGCAAATCAATATAATTATAAACCTGAATATATTTACATGGCCTATGTGTTACATATCAAATCATCTTTTGTTGGTCTTAAAGGACAGCTTTGGCGCTAGCCCAAAAAAAAAAAAACACTGACAAACATGGATTTTATACAAGCCTTCCTGAGTCGATTGTTGTTTGACTGCCAACCATGGTCCCCGTCAACTCTTGTCAGCATCTTTGGCTTTTCCTGACTTCCGGGTTTCTGTGTAATGAATTGGAGAGAAAAGGCTAATGGTGTGAGTGCGCACTAGCAGCCTTTTCATTGGCTGGATCGCATCACATGGCTTCCAGTTTGTTCAGCCAATAAGGGCTGAGAAAGCTGGAAGCCATGTCATATGTTCCACAAAACAGTTCCAGACATCTGATTAACACACATTACAAAGTTATTGGGGGGAGGGGACACACACCAGAGTTATCCTTTAAACATACAGTGAGCAACTGTATATGGATTGATATGTCATATGCTATAGCAACTTAAGAGCTGTCCAACATGGTTGTCATAGCTAAAGATAGGAAAAAACTCATGAATTGCAATTCAGGTGTGGGATATCTGACAGTCATATTGTTCTGAATTCACATAAAGTACGACAGGGGTCCCTGCTCCTGTGTAAGGTGCGACTGGGCTAGATTCAGTCCTAGTAAATATAAACTTATTGTACCTATGAGCTGCTTAAGGTACAGAGGTAGAGAAGACACAAATACAAAACTTTTCTTCTTATTCTTATGACTTCATTTTTTGTGAAATTTATGCAAACTTCAATTTGTAGCAAATCTATTTGCTCATTTCTAAATCGAGGATAGCCAAGTTAAATTGATGGGTAACTATGTAATACGAGGGCAGTCCAGGATTTTCATAGCACATGACGATTTTTTTATCAGCTCTAAAGAACAAAGGGAATCCCTAGCAAAGAATTCCTCTTTTACAATGTCAGACAGGACTTTTCTGAATT